>NW_008580154.1:297164-351905 GCF_000520115.1 Aphanomyces invadans
TGTCTCGTTTTGGCGCCACTCATGACATTATGTTTTGCGATGTTATTCATAGTGCGCGAGATCATCGAGAGCACCAGCTCAAATTCCAAAACTTATTAACTATTTCATGGAGGAGAGCTGTATATTCAACAACTGGTTTACCTCTTCGGAATGATATAAATGCAAAAATTACTTTACAGAGTTATTAGCTGTCAGAAGTATCATCATGTTCTCATCTCCACTTGACATACCTCTTGACAGTGAGGAGTCACTTCCACAGTGACTTTGATCAATTTCTGTGATGTCGGCAGTCACTTCAGCATTCCGGAGGGCACTATCCAGTGAAATTTGCTTACATGTGGAGATTTGGATGGTTTGACAAATCGTAGGAGTGCCCAATTCCCAAAAGACCTTTTCCAGACGTTCCAACACGTCCTTGAAGGTCGTCTTGGAGGTGTAAGCACGACCCACTGTCCCTTTCACATTCGCCCATATCATTTCAATTGGTTGGAGCTCGGAAAACCCCGGAGCAGTGTAGACGACATGGTGACCACGACGGTGGGCCATACTCACAACCACAGGCAAGATGTTCTCGTACACATACTTCTTCAACTTGGCCCACATAGCAGATTTGAGATCCGACTGGGACACATCATTGAGACCATACTTCAAACAGGCTTGGTACATGCCCTCCTTTTTCCAGTTCCCTTTTGGAGTTGACTCTGGTTTCACCTTGTGGTACTTTGCATTGTCCATGACGAAAACCGCTGACCTCCAACCTAAATCTTCGACTTCGTCCATTTGTCTTGTGAACCAAGCAGTGAAGTACTTGTGATTGAACATAGCATGGTAATCTTTCACTTCTTTGCCATCCTTCTTCCCACCAACAAAAATCTCCAAGCCAAGCAGATGACTCACGTCTGATCCATCATCAAGGATTGCGGCAATGAAGCAGTAACGCCGTCCTTTACGCTTGGGTTTCGTTGCTTCGGGGTCAGTGGGATCAAACAAGCTGTCCGCATGTCGAGAGTAGTGATGGTGGATGAAGCTCTCGTCCAAATACACAATTGGCCTCCGTGGTTGGGCGCTGACAGTTGGAACCATGAACCCGACGTACGCATCACGTGCCAACTCATGGTCTCTTGACAGTCTGTACGTCGTGTCACCCGATCGTTTTCCTCTTTCATATCCTTCCTTAGCAAGGAATGCCTGAACCGACCGAAGGCACGAAGAATTGTCCTTGGGACTGTACTCATTGACAGAGAGTACGTCTGTATCCACGAGCATCGACATGACATCCTTGGCAACAGTCCTTGTTCGTGTAACACACCGGTCCCGAATGAACTTACGGACCATGCAACGAACATGTCGAGTATATGGCACACGAGAGGAATGCTTTGAAGTGTTTGACGGAGGAGGTTTGACCGAGACTTCGCCATGCCGGAGAAATTCGGCGAGGACGTTCTTCACAACATTTGTGCTGCGGCCAAGGAGACTAGCAATTGCACCGGCAACGTCAACGACCTGAGCTTCTCGTAAAGTTGCTTGAAGCATGAGAATATCTAGCTTCTCGTGGTACGTGAGGCTGCGCCCCCGGCGCTGCTTGCCAAAGATATTTATTCGCTGGATGACCTCAATGTCCATAGAAAATGGTTTTTTGCCCGTAACTTCCACAGTTTTCGGGCTTTCATTCGATGTGCAAACGATTGGCCTTGTGCGTGCGGTGATTTTGGTACCGTTTTCGTGCAAAACGGAGTAGAAATGACGAAGATTGAGCGATTTTTCTATTTCTGGGCATCCATTTATTGTATTGGAATATAGAGGTTTTATTGTTGCCGAAATTTTTTATTGCTGCTCCTCAGGTTAACATTCAATTACACAGTTTATTAGCTTACACGTCCGAAATTGGCCAAGTTTGAGCACGATAAGCGAGAATATTTTGAAGTGCATTGTGTTCTGGAGTTTTCTGTTGGGAGCATTTTATTCAACACATTATAGCAATTCGAATGATAAAAGAATGAAGAAATTTGACACCTACCCAGTCCCAAGTAACACTCGCTGGTGCTCTCGATGCTCTCGCGGACTGTCAGTTTCACGATTTTGAATTCAGTTGACTTGTGTCTTTGGATTGTACAACACGTTTTGAAAATGACTTTGAGTGACTTCGGAGATCACTGAGTAATCTCCGAAGTCATTCGCTTTTTGCTCATTTACTGATTGCACACTTGATTGAGTGGTGAGTTGCTGACTGAAATATTTGTTTCACGACAATCATCCTATGACTGACTAATCATGTTGTGACTTCCATGCGTGTTTTGTGAATTTGAATACTGGTGTGATTCTGGTTGATTACACAGTCTTTGTGTTTGAGGTCTATTGCATAGTTTGTGTATATGTATATCTTTGTTAGCAATACTTTCTCCATGACCATCAAGAATTCACCTTGCAATTTGCCCCGCTCTGTTCCGCCACCCTGGCCACCACTGCGCACCACATCGCTTCAGGTTCAGAGCCCAACGCAATATGCCGTTATGGAGGCCGTCCAGCTCATGGCTGAAGGGTCCCATTACGCCGAATGGGCAGATCGCATCGAACAGAAAGTTGCCAACAATAGCTATGCAAGTAGTTAACGTCAACCATCCGCTGGGAGGAAAACGACGAAGCCGATGACTACATGTCCAAGTCCTACATCAACTAGTCCCTCCACTGTATCAATCTGATGTACATCAAGGAAAACGAGCTCGAGAAGACCAACCCCACGATGGTTCATACGAACTTCTCCTGGTGCCACCTCAAGGAGACTCACGAGAAACCACAATTTTCAACCAGATGCCGCTCCGTCGCGAACTCGCGACCTCGCATGACAACAGCGTGAGTCGTATGCGACGTTTATCCACAACTCCAAGGAATGCCCTCGCAAGCTCTTCGAAGCCATTGACATGACTCCCGAAGCCGACCGCATCATCAAGTTTTTTACCATTGAGCTTTGATGCCAAGGTAGACTTGACTTTCGAGCGTATTGCCAAACAAGACCCCAAATTCTCCACGCTGATCAACTTGATCAAGGCGGTGAAAAACCGTCGATGATCCGATCGCGCACGCAAACAAGGCCACCAATGTGCCGAAGGCTTACAGTGTGGATGAAGCCTACGCGCCGAGGCTCGCGAGAAGGATCCGGAAGTTCGGTCGATGCGTTCGTCTGCTGTAAATGTCGTGCTACAGTGCGCGCAATAATTATACGACATGCAAAATTTCGTGTCATGAGTGGCTGCAAGACCGTTGCATGAGCTCGAACTTGGATGACTGCCTTCTACGAACAATATTTGCGTGCTTTGAACGAGAATCGTTCAAAGGCACCACTGAGTTGCCGATTCAAAGCAAATTTGAGCTTACGCAGTGCGCAAGATGTATACGCCATCAAACAAAAAATGAACGTGTACAGTTCAATTGACACAAAATCAAAGCTAGTACTTTGTAATAGCGCCCTTAGATTGCAGCACTGCCACACAACGCCTGGGCATGCTCAAAACGAGGTCATTCAAAGTGGACAGACGAATTTGAGACCAGGCCAGCAATATGGCTGCTCTCAGTTCGCCTACGTGCAAATACTGCTTACCACTTTCATACATCTTTCGGGCAACTATGCCCCAAAGGTTCTCAATTGGATTGAGATCCGGCGATAACACTGAATGCTCGAAAATTGCAACCTTTCCTGCTCGAGAAACTCGACCGTTTCCTTGGACTTGTGGATCGACGCGTTGTCTTGTTGGAAAATGAAGTCGAGGCCGTGGTTGAAGTGGGCGAATGGAAACAAAAAATCTTGGAGAGTCCAGATATAGTGGTGGGACTTTTGGTTTCCATCTAGGAAAGCAATTTCGGACGTCCCGCGGGATGAAAACGCGGCCCAAATCATGACGCTCCCACCGCCGTTGCGTCTTGACATGAACGTGTCTGGCTCCCGCGCAAGGTCATGCCAATAGTACTGCCATCCATCTGGACCATCCAAATTGAACTTCTTCTCATCAGACCAAATGATTTGAGTCCAATTTGGAGGTCCAGAAAGATGGCGCGTAGCAAAGTCCAAACGAGCTCGCTTGTGTCGTTCCGCGAGCACTGGGCTTGGCTTCCGCTTCGCGTACTCGAGACGCTCACTCATTTGGAGATGGTGCTGAACGGTAAGCAATGACACGTTCAAGTTGAGTTCTTGTTTGAGCTTGCTTGCTGACTTCCAGTCTTGCAAGCTTCTCGGATGAGCCTCTGTTGCGTCAATTGCGTCATTTTGGGAGATCTTCCGGGTCGTTTGGTGGTTCCATACTTGTCTGGATTGACAAGATAGGCTCGAATGACACTTCGGGACCTGCCAAGCATCCCTGCAATGGTCGCGATTGGGACTAGGTGACTGAAAAGTGCGGCAATCTGGCCCTTCTCGAATTGGTCGAGTTTCGAACCTCTGGGCATGGGTTTGACGTTTGATTGTCGTTGTTTCTACATGTGTATGATGTTTAGACATAACAATGATGCACGATTGACAATGTGTCTGTAGTTATAACCTGTTGTAGCGAGCTGGCGAATACTTCTTGCGCAGGTTGGAGCAGCTCACGACTTGCTTCAGCACGATATTGACGTGCAGCGTCTAAAAATTGGCGCTTGTGGATTGTCCAATGGAAAGTATCCTTCGATAATAATCGTCGTTAGACAAGGACGATTGGATGAAATTATATCTTGATTTGGCGCGATGGCGTATATTTTTGCGCGCACTGAAGCGCGACGACTGTTTTTATTCGCCAATAGACGGTCAATACTTTTTGGTTTCGTATGATTGGATATTAATGCTCGGAAATTTGTGAAATATGTTACACGACATCGTTTCCATGAATTTCATTGGAGTTTGTTGTCGTTGTTGAGGTTGGGGGGTCGTAGTAGAAAGTAAGTATTCTTCTCTTAACATTGGGCAAATTCCCACTTGAAACACTTCACTTCAAGTATGTCAGCGGGAGTTTTCCCCACTGGGGACTGGCTTTGTCCCCTCGCAGGATTGCAACACACACACATCCTGTGTGCATTCTCGAATCCAACGACTTGCGCCATCACCACTGCCATGGCCGCGCCCGATCAACAATACGACGAGCTCTACAAAGGTGCGCCATTCCTTGGCATACATGCAATGCAGTGTCTGAGCCAACTCACATTGTAGTGGTGCTTGTGGGGGACCCTGGAGTCGGCAAGACGAATCTCCTTGCATACTTCACTGCATCGGACGAAGATATGGCGATCGATGCATCCACGAACGCGTCCAAGATTTTCAGGTACCTAGCTTGTCTGCATTGAAAGAACTTCAGTGCTCTGGAGTTCTCCCTGATATCCTTTCGTTTCTTGCTCTGGTAGCAACGTCAGAAAACCTACGATTGGCGTGGAATTTGGCACAAAGATTATCACCCATCCTAATGGCAAACGTATCAAGGCTCAAATTTGGGATACTGCTGGCCAAGAGCGCTACCGTGCTATCACAAGCTCGTACGTAAATTTGAACTCGAGCGTAAGCCCAATCGAGGAATGTGTAGGCATTACCGTCGTGCGGCGGGAGCGCTGATTGTCTACGATGTGAGCAGCCGCACGAGCTTCGACAATGCTCAAGGACATTGGCTCAAGGTATGTACAACCTACCTAAGTCATTAATTGGCCTCACGATAAGTGCAGGAATTGCGCAACTCTGCCGACACGAATAGTACTTTGCTGTCATGTTTGATGCTGGTGGGCAACAAGATCGATTTGGACCCAGCAGACACGGTGGTCACCCCCGAAGACCACGAATCCGCCGTTTTAGCTGCCGATGGCATTCTTGATATCCGCGCTTCAGCCAAGACCGGTCAAAACGTTGTCGAAGCGTTTGAGAAACTCGTGATTGGTGCGTGAATTGTCTCGTGAGCAAGGTTGAACGTTGTGGCTGCAGAGGTGTACAACCAAGACAAGGCACGGAATGCGACGCCAGAAGAGAAGCCCTCCGCCTTGGATTTGAGCGCACCAGTTGAGAAGAAGAAGAAGAATAGCTGCTGTTGATCTTTGCGTGGTCTGTTGGAAACTTTGAAAACTAACTTCGAAACAATTTTAAATACCTGGAGATGTGAATCCAATGCGTTTCGAACGTATTTTAAACACATATGAAACCCACCCGCGTTTCAACAATGGAGGCGTGGCAGCGCGACCGCATCACCGCCTTCTATGAAAAGTACAATCCCGAGAATCTCGTGAACATGTACGCAGCCATATCCATCATGCGTGAATAAATCATACGGCGTATGCAGACCTGAGATTCTGCGAGTGTTTTCGGGGCGGGAGGACGTTCTGTGTGCCAAGTTGCACAAGAAGTACGGGTGCGCTCCCGACATTGTGTGCCAGGAGGTGCGAACTCACTCCATTGTTCACCCATGACGAATTGTAGGCTGAAGTAGCAGAGGCCGCCGAGATCCTGACAGAATTCGACCCCAGTTACACGCCAAAGACCGCTCGACCTTCGTTTGGTGGTTCCTTTGACGTCCGCTGCTCGGCGTTCAATGCACACAAGGCACTGGTTCAAAATCGCCTGGACAACGTTTTGTCCGCGCCCCCACTCGACAACATGTACAAGTGCCGCCAGCTCGTTCGTTCAGACCTTTGAATCTCTCCACCCTCGCTCAATTCTCCCTTGGATATGTAGTTGCCTCGAAACCATCCCCAGTTCCTTCACACCAAAACAAATCCTACAGGTCCAACTGACAGGAAACCCCACGACGCGACGACAGGTGCCAAGAAACCACCCATCTTGCATGCAATTGCCGGTACAACACGAGCTTCCCGCGACAACATCGTTTTGATCATCGAGCTGTAGAACTGCATAAGGAGGGTCCATTGAGTTTGCTGCACGCGTGCTTGATGGCCAGGTCCCGTGTCGTGGTAGTCGTGCGGCGAATATGCAGCATTCGTGGCACGTGCACAGGTTACCTCAAAGGGTTTGACAAGCACATGAACGTTGTGCTGTTCGACGTGACGGAAGCATTTATTCCACTGACCCACCCACCCCACTCTGTTGAGCCTCTCGTCCGAGCCATCGCGCCCGGGCAGCTGCGTCCTCCCGACGTCGTGAAGCGATTCGTCAGGCAGCTCCTGATCCGAGGGGATAACATTGTCATGGTCTTTCCCACGCAGCCACTTCCACCATCGGCGAGGGTTTCTCAGTAACCTGTTTGATAAAATACATGCTTCCTTCTTGGTCGGTCACGAGAGTGGGAAGCGCGACCGCGCGGGTGCTAGCCATTTGTTCAAAGCGAATGGGAACGAGTTCTCGAACTCATCGACGGACTCGGCGCCCATCGCACTCGCCCCCGTTGGGTTGCACTGGCCAACAGAATTCACGGACCACAACAGTCGAATCATGCAGGCACGACGTCGTGCATATCCTGTTAGCACAGCGTGACGTGTCAAAGTTATGGATCGGAACCTTCGCATGTTGGCCGTCCGATCCCCTTGTCTTGAGCGACTAGGCGAGCAATTCATGACTGGGCGAATCCACCGTCAAGCGCGAGCTGGCTTCCTTGGCCATGGCCACCCAGTCGACTGTGGCCAGCCAGTAGAGACCAAAGACGGCGCATATGGCATAGCCCGCAGAAATACCGACCCAGATGCCGAGGATGCCCCATTCGTAGTTGGAAGCCAAGAACCACCCCGCCGGTACGCCGACGACCAAGATCGCAAGCACATTCCACAATGCGCCTTCATGGGGCCTGGCACTGCCTCGGAACACGCCTTGCATGACCATCCAAATGGCAAACCCAATTTGAAATGGCGCGTTCACAGCCATCAGCTGCGCCGTCAACCTACCGCATCGCATGACCACAATGCATTAACACCAGGCGCAACCAACTGAAATAGCAACATACTCCAACGTGGCAGGGTCGTTCGTGTACGCGTGCGGGAAGACATGCTGCAGCGCCAACATCAAAACACACGTAAAGACAGCCCACGAACACGCCAGCCCCACGGTTTGAACCGCCGCGACCTTGGCTCGGGTCGGGTCGTTCGCGCCAAGGGCATTCCCCACACGCACGGAGCTACAAGCAACGAACTTTAGGTACATATAAAACGATGAGGTGGAGAGTCTACGTACCTGGCGACCCCAAGCCCCATGTACACCATGAAAAACACTTGACGGAACCCCATAAAGATGTTGTTGGAAGCAATCGCCAAGTTTGCACGGGGCAACAGGCCTACAAGAATGAAATGCTTGTGAATCTCGAGGCCATGCTGTCGACTGTACCGGCCAAGATTGACGTGAGTGCGACCGAAGCAAACTCCGAGATAAACATGAACCAGCCAAACGCACTGCACACACCACGAGAGTGAGCGACGATTCAATGATCGCGCGTCTTGCTATACCTTAAGAACAAGAACGATGGCAAATGCGCCACAGCGGCATGCAGGTGCCACTGGCGAATCCAATCCGAGTAGGTCGCTTGCATAACATAGTACAACGACACGGAAAAGTAGACGACCGTCACCGCAATGAACGAATATGCAGCGCCCACAAATCCCTGCACGTAAAGAGATGGAACCCATCAAATCTTGTCAACGGCCCATCGCAGATGACGAACCAAGGACGTGCGGTACATGAGGACGTACGCCACGGCCACGTTGGTGACGTTGGCAAAGACTCCGCCGTACACGGCCGGCAGAACGATGTTCTGGGACTGCAAAATACGCTTGAAGATCTCGTAGCCAAAGCAAAAGGGAAGGCCAAACATCATAATCCACAGCAGTCGCCCCGTGACATCAGCCACCTGTGGATTTTGACCGAGTAGCAACAGGATGTCCGTGGCAAAGTAGCATGTGAAGAAGATAGGGATCATTAAGACAGCGCTGCACAGGACGGCCGTTTGAAGCAGCACAATAATCTCGGCCTTGGCGCCCCGTCCGTGTGCTTGAGCACACATGGCATCGAGGGCCGTGCCAACGCCAATCGCCAGGCTGTACAGAAACAGCGCGTAGAACAAGTACGATAAGCCGTTCGCCGCAAGAAGAAGTTGAACTTCGCTTGGCTCAGTGCTTAAGTGACCGGTGTACATACCGTTGATGCTGTTCAACACATACTCGAGGATAGCCGAGGAAACCTGTCAGAGGATGGGAAGAATGCACAGGGGAATAGAGCAACGCACCAACGGGAGGGAGATGGCGATGACATGGGTCAATTCATCTTTGGCGAGGCCGCTCGTCGAGTACTTCGCCAGCAACGGCAGCTGCTCGTTGGCTTTGGTTGCCGACATGTCCTTCAGGACCTGGCTTCACCAAGTGCCTCATTGATTTGAGTGCTATCCGGAAAATGCTTTTCATATCCGGTCAGATATCGGCCAACTCCGCATTTTAAAATTTTGTGGCGAGCAGGTAGCAGCAGCATGGGGACGTGATGATGATCAAGACCTGGGAGGGGAGTGCGGGTGTGTGGACGTCAGGAAGATGCATGGTGTCAAGTGCGATGACCTCTCGAGAGGTTGGGTCACCAGTCGTTTTGGCGAGCGACTGCAATGGCGCGTGGTTCTCCAGAATCTTGATGACCGTGCAACAGTACGCATGGTCATTGTAAGGGAGAACCTACATCAGGAAAGCAAATATGAAATGGTGCCCTGGACAGAAGCTTCCGCTAGGTGCACAAAGGCTATTTGTACAGCGACTATTCAACAACTATGCCGCTCAGCCATTGATGCGAAAGTGCCAGTGCGAGGACCCATGCCAACCCCCCCTGGACACCTTTGAAATGGCGCACAGCGATCTTGTTCAGGCTCATGGCTGTGCATGTGAATGCTTGTGCATCGCACAACAGCCGCTCCTGTCTTCATTTGCCTGTGGCTTTGCATTTGCCCGTGCGTGTTCACTTGTGACGTCCTCCACTGCCCCCCACACGACCAATTCTTTATCTTTAGTAATCTGATCCCCATGTTGCCATCCGTACACGTGCTTTTTCATAACAAGGCTGAAAACGCGAGCACATGAATATATCTCCAGAAGACCGCACGCCAACGTTGCTCGGAATGCTGACAGCTTTACTCATCTCTCGTTCGCCACGTGGCGGCGTGCGAGCCTCGACATAGCGGTATAGACGAGAACTCCTGACCTTGAATCCATTACCGCTTCTTGTGTTGTACAGAGCGATGCACATGCCAACTTCGACGCTCATCCGCGCGCAGTAATGGTGGCCAATGTGATGTCCACTGTAGTGGTACCGACCGTCCGTGGAATGCGCGGCCTTTCGTTGTAGTTGTCGGCATGCCCACCCCCGACAGTGGGTAGTTCGCAGACGCCCGTCTTCGACGTCTAATGGCTGCATTTCACTTTCACCCCCGCATGCCGGTCGACTCGCTCGTAGCCCGTTGGGGTGAGCTTGTGGAGCCTTCAGGACAAGAATAATCAGCCCACGGAGGAGCCTACTATGCCCCCGCGTACGAGGAGCGCCCTGTTACGCTGAACGTAGACAATTCGCGCTGCCAAACGGCGTCGCCCCCGCCGAGCGTCCTGTAAGAGATGCATCAAATTCCTTTGCAACGTCAAACATTCGGTCCGTCATGACTTGAGTCGCCTTTACTGAAAAACAGGTGATTAGCGCTTGTGGTTTTACTAGCACGTTTTATTCAACCAACCTGGTGTACTTGCAACGATCCCACCTACGTTGGGACGTGGAAATGCCTGCAGAACACTTCTCGCGCTCGCGTACATGGGCACCGCGGGCGACTCCTTCAACGTGCCGTATCCCAATTCTTTTTGCCTGCCTAGAGTTCAGTCAATGACTCGTCCTTGATGGATATAACGCATCTCTAGGAATAACGTTTTACTATAAAACGTGCGTTTATTGACGATGCGCCACTGCTTGATGTGTGTCGTGAGTTGTATCCGCACGTCCGCACTCCATTAATCGCCGACGTCGCGACGAAGGGACCGATCCATCGATGCCGTTCATCGCTGTGGAAGGGAGCACTGCGACACGATCGGTACGTACGACGACGTGGAGGATTGATTCACGTAACGCGACGCTTATAGCTGAGCCTTGGTGTGGAAAGGCCATTGCCAGCACATGCCTTTCCCGACGAGTTCGTCGAGTGCACACTGCGCTTGCAGCATGGCGACGACATCACGTGAGTCCTGTGGAGTGTTTGCCATAACATTGATGGAAAGTGTCCCGATACAGCTTCCCGCTGCCATTTCAAGTCGCGCTTGTTCACGCCGACACCAAGTTGACCGAAGAATCGTCGTCGCACCTGGTACACTGCAACTCGCATTCGATCGCCTTGGCGAACAAGAAATGATGCTTGTGCGACGCAGGTGATCGATCCCGCGACGCCGCTTGTTTTTACGTCGGCAATATGCACCTTTCGCTTTCACCTGCGCCACGTTGTCCAGAACATGTGCCTAAGATGCTCTCTCGCGGCCCCGCACCCGATGGTGTCTGTCTTGACTTCACCGATCACGATCGTCCAGGTAGACCAGCACCCACTTCTTCTTCTCAGCGATGTCCATGTCGTTCACCAGGATCATCATGCTGTTCTTCCCGTCAGGAAAAACTCGTGGTGACAGAACAACCTCCCGACGTTTGGTTCAAGGACGAAGGCGGTCGAGACAAGTGCATGACGATCCAAGTACAGGTCGAAGCCGCGCCCGGTCACACTGTTTCGCAGCGCATTGTGAGTCCACCCACGCAATGACACCAGCGAACTGACATCTTTCCAGATCCCACTGGAGCTAACGCTACTCTACGACAGTGGAGACGTTGTACAGACTTCCGCTGTCGCGACGTCGCCGTCCACGGGCATTCTCAAGCTGTTTCCCGACTTACGGCCGAACATCACGAATGGCCACGTCAGCATTTCATTCCGGTACCATTCAACCTGCCGTGATGACTTGGGCCAACTTGAATTGTTTTTGGGTCTACAGCATCGAAGACGTGAGCAAGAACCACCAGAACCATTCGTTTGTATTGCAGATCGCTCCAGAGTCGAGCAACGTATACGCCGATATCTCCAGTGTCCGCACGGCTCCAGTCGCCATCCGTTCAAAACGGAACAAGCGACGATTGGGTTCGTCTACTTCCTCTCGATTTTGTTTCGAGGACCGCTGCGAGTGTTTCCAGATTGAATGGACTTTTCATTGTAGCAGGGCTCAAATCTCCGAGTAACAACACTGCGTCGTCGCCGTCCGAGGTCACGAGCGGAGCCCAACGGCCACGCGCCCTTCCCACGCCCGTTCACCACTCCACACCGACCCATGCCTGTTCCAATGACAAGACTCCCATGAACCGCCGACATACGACTGCCACCCCGCACAACCTTCCACGCGGTACGGATCCATCCATGGAGTGAAACCTAACCTGGGCGAATGCAGCCCGGCCTACGTGGACTGACACCATGCAAGAATGGAAGCTCGTGGGGTACGAGATCCACGAACACGACGGCTCCATGAACAAACAAGCGCCAATCTACCGTTGTCTCGCGTGCCTGGCCTTGACAGACGTGTCGCAGCAAGCGAGCCACGCGCCAACTTGCGTCTACTTTCGCCAGCAACAACAGCATCCGTCGTACCATCAACTCCCACAGCATGCGAGCTCTAGCACCTCTCGCCCGCACTCCCACTATCGAGTGCAGACACCTCAGGTAAGTTGCCCAACGCATTCTCGTTGTTTGGTGGATCTACCACTCACGCTCGTACGGCGCCTCTTGCAGATGGTATACGGATATAATCACGTAGCATACACACCGACTGGCCCCTCGCCACCTTCTATGGCTGGCACACCAGGAGGCCAGCACGCAGGAACGCCGTATGCACAGCATCAAACAGGGCAACACCAGTCCTACATGAAGCCATCATCAACTCCTTCCCATCAACTCGACAACATATTCCTGTCGACAAAAGCGCCAACGCCATCCAGCTCGTCCATGTTGTCGCCAGAATCGGCGGATGCTCTGGCCAAGCCAATGCTCATGATGGACATGTACATGGTACGGCGATTCCATTGACGCCAAACAGTTGAGGAGTTGTGTCTAGTCGGCGCAAGGGGGACCCAATGGGCTTCAGCACAGCACCACCACCCCCTCCAACAACAGTAGCAACTGGAATATGATGCAACAACAAATGGGATCCACTCCAAGCAATCATGCCAGTGCGGGTGGCAGCAGCGTTGCGAATGCAGGGTACAATCCCGAAGTATGCGTCGCGTTCATCTTGGCCGCAATGTCTACCGATATGCGGGTACATACCGACGCATGTCACGTTGGCATATTTTAATGTCCGTGATTCGACCAGGGCGACAAGTTGGGGCTGCCTGCGTTTGACCAGTATCATCAACTTGTACGGTGTTCTCGAGTTTGTCGAGCTCGATGGATCTGACGTGGCGTGTTCGATCGGAATAGATTGGCTTTTACAAGGAACAGTCCTCGCAACCAGCCCAGCAAGCCCAGCAGCCGCACCCTTCGCGCACGCAAGTTGTCTTTTACCCCGTGTCGGATTTTCCATTGTGCAACGCAAGTGGTATCGCCGCGACCTTTGAATCCGCTATACACTACGTACAGTCACCCTCCACGTGATCGTGCCACGACAAGAAAATTCTAACTTTTGGTGCGCGTAGGGATCGCTCGACGTGTTTGCGCTGTCCAAGTATATGGGGAACCTGTCCAAGATGCAGGAAGAAGCATTTTTGCATTATTGGAGCCAAAACCTGATGCAATAAGTGCTCGAAGGGGTGGTCACATTGCGCCTTCGTCGTCACTATCAGCCCCTTGGTCCATGCGCACCTTTTCGTGGATCGCAATCAATTCGACCTTGAACACCAACGTGGCATTGGGCGGGATTTTCGGTGGGCGTCCTGGTCGTTCATCCAAGAGTTAGGTAAACATTCAAAATTCCATCGCCTGTTGCCGCGTACCCCGAACGCCGTATGCAAGGTTGGGCGCACAAGTAATCTTGGCGGTTTCCCCCACGCTCATCCGAGGAATTGCGAGATCCCATCCTGTGAAAATTTCAGCTCCACGACGTGGGGATGGCCTGCCCAAGACGCAGTCAACCTTGAATCACGTGGCCGGCCCCGACTTTGAATTCGAGCGCGCCACCTCGCTTACGCGATGCCTCAAACACTTGACCATTTTCAAACTAAACGGAATTGATTCAAGATGGAGTGATAGACGATGCACACCACGTACCATAGCTGTATAATGCACGCGGGCGTACTGGCCCTTGTTTGGGTAGTTTTCCTTATCGCTAGACCAACAGAGCTTTCGTCAACCCAAGTCGCTCCGTTCGGAAGAAAATGCAGTGCTCACCCGTCAAACAAGATCTCGTGTTGCAGGCCGGGCACAACGGCCCACCGTGCCTTTTCGGCTTCCGCTAACCTCGCGAGCTCTTCCTGGAAAATCTGCCGCTCTCGTTCTTCCCTACCGTCACCATTTTACGACAGTTCCCTCGGCGTCCACCACTTTGTGAAACGCACTGTTCTCGCAAGAGTCGCTGCCGCTCCAGCGCTCGTTCTCGTTTGGCTTTGAGGCGCTGTTCTTCAGCGATCTTGTCGGCATTCCTGCAAGGCAAACACGGTCATCGAGACAAAATTCATGCAGAGGGACATGAAGATAAACCGTTCGTACCACCACGCCATCACACGTGCCCCCGTCGCATTCATGACGTTGCCCAAGTCCTTAAGCAATCCTTTGGCCACCCCCAAATGCAGCAACGTCGCAAATCCTACCGACAGCGTCAGGGCGATGAACGGTTGGAGGAGATCGTACGGCTTTGCGTCGGGTTGCGCATGTTGTAGACAATGTGGCAAAACTACGAGAATGCGCTCGATCGATCTGTTGAATCGATCGCTCGAAGGCAAGAAGACTCCACCTCATTGAAGTCAATCGTGCCATTCTTGTTGCGGTCCACTTCGTCGATGATCTCGCGGAGTTGGGCAGGGGTGACGTCCTGTCCGAGGCTGTTGATGAGAATCGCGAGCTCGCTGACGTCGATTTCGCCACTGCTGTCTTTGTCCAGCTACTCAGTCGCGTGCTGAACGCATAGATGGTAGCCATCCGTTCGTGCTCAACCTGTTGGAACTGGCGCTTCAAATTTGCGATTTCATCGGGGCCGAACATGATGGCAAGCTCGAGGGACGGACAACACGAATCCTTCCCGCGCTGCATTTGTAGAATCATGATAAACTCATCCACGCTGACTTCTCCATTGCCGTCGCGGTCCACGTCATGAATCAACGCTGCCATGGACAACAGAGCACGTGATAGTTGCACGAAAAGACCAAGTTAGGCAGTCATGGGTGGCCAAACCTTTGATCGTGTCCAGAGTTGATGTGTCGCCAAAAGCATGCATGATCGCCATCATTTCTTCGGCCGAGATCGACCCGCTGTTGTCTGGGTCGAATTTTTGAAATTGCTCTTTGATGAGGGCGACCTCCTCTGGTGTAAAAGCTTCAGAGGTGTCGTTGAGTTGAGTCTCATCGTCGACCGGAGTTGACATGTCTGGAACTGGCGGAGTCTCGGCGCGGCTGTCTGGGATCGTGGAGGGGTTGATGTCTGCAGCGGGTTCGTTGAGTGGGGCATCTTGGGCTAAGGGAGTGCCTACGCCAACTGACCGAGGCGCGCGGTCAGTCACGAGTAAACAGCACGAGATGCTGGAGTTGTTCATACTGCCGGGCAACTCCTTTATGACAGATTCTTCGTTGTTGGCTATAAGATGTTATCTGAATCATCTGAGTGGTGTCGATGGGATGCGCTCCACACAGTACCTTCTAGGGGATTCTGAACGTGTTCAACCGCGATGGGGGAGTCCACTAATAGTAATACTCGTCATGCAGTGATTCCTTATTCCTTCAAGACCTTTCTCGCCTCCTGAAGCGACGGCTAGCGACCACGCGAGGTAAGACAGCTCAGTGTGCCTTTGTAGCATTGGGTGTTACCGTCTGTGTTGTTGGCATAAATAGCTGATAAATTCGCTTCGTCGCTGCCGAGTAAGGTGGGTTTGAACCACGAACTCTCGCCAGTCTTGGCGTTGTAGTAGTAATACATGCCTGTACGACGACTCGGCATGGGGTGATGTTGCCTTCCAGACGTCCAAAAATACCTGAATCCTCGTCGTAGAAGCGCTCAACAACTGCCTTGAGCAGCTCGCGTAGCCGCCGCCGAGCCATGCGGACACGATACATGCCTTGGATCTTCCTCGCGCTCTCCTGAAGCGCGACGTCGTCGTCCTTGCCGTCACGCATGGTGCAACAATGGGTTGGTCGACACATCCGGATAATATTGACAGTTACCGGAATTATACGGACGATTGCATCGGTTACGAAAACCGCGTCTTGATCAGAAAGGTCGCCGGTCCGTCGAGATGGCAGCGACGGCATCCCCACTAGCTAGTGGGTCGAATGCGAGCTCGTCAATCCTGACGCATCGCTACATGTATGGTCTGAAGGGCACGGTGAAGAACAACATAGCGTTTTGCGAAGAGAATGTCGTTGTGTACCCGAGTGGCCACTGCCTGGTCATTCACAGCATCGAGACGAAGGAGCAACAGTTCTTGCACGGCATGGAAAGTGGTTCTTCGGGTGGGTTTACAGCAATGGCAGTGTCAGCAAATCGAAAGTACGATCACCAGCTGGGCGTGCAGGAGCTATCCAAGGGTTCACTTCCGGCATTAGGTACCTCGCCATGGCCGAGAAGGGCGATGTCGGCGTGATCAACATCTATGACCTGACTACATTTCGACGAAAGAAGCCGCTCGTTTACTCAGACTTGGGGGCAGAGTCCTATGTAAGTTCCACGTGGACAATGACTCGAGTGACAGCGTTTTGTGGTGGTGTAGGTGAGTCTCGCGTTTTCCGCGGATGGCAAGTACTTGGTCGGCCAGGGGGCTGCACCCGAGTGGAACCTCATGCTGTGGTCGTGGGAGAAAGCCAAAGCCGTGACAGCGTTCAAGAGTGCGGCACAGTACGGCAGCACTATCGGCCAAGTCGACTTTTGCCCCACCGATGCCAACTCGTTGTGTGTGAGCGGCAACGGAACGATAAAATTCTTCAAGATCATGGACGGTTCGTCCTAGCTCCGCGCGCCTCCTTTTCCATGCACCACATTCACCCTCGTCTGTCCGACCACAGGGCAACTGCGTCAGCAAGTCAATTCGCTCAAGCGTGAGCCTGGCAACTTTTTATGCCATACATGGCTTCCAGATGACCGGGTCGTTGCCGCCACCATCACTGGAGAGCTATGGTATGACCGTCGTCACGCATGTCTGTGGGATTCAGGTCGTCTTTCTCTTGGCAGGTTGTTTGAGAACATGGAGTTTCGTGCAGTCCTGTCGTCGTCGCCAACCGACGGCCAATATTGCTCGTCGCTCTTGGCGTACTCCAAAGGTACGCGCAAACAACGTTGCAGGCTTTGACCGGTCGGACCGCAGGATTTGTTTGCGGTGGGTCCGGCGGCGTCGTTCGGATCTACGAAAAGTCGGACGACTCCCGCGAACACTTTAAACGGACAAAGGTCTTTACGATCGACGGCAACCCCCAATGCATCCAGCACCTGGCGATCTCCCCGAGTGAAGACACGT
Organism: Aphanomyces invadans; assembly: GCF_000520115.1. Lineage (NCBI taxonomy): Eukaryota > Oomycota > Saprolegniomycetes > Saprolegniales > Verrucalvaceae > Aphanomyces > Aphanomyces invadans. The sequence continues at coordinate 314,739 of NW_008580154.1, forward strand.
TGATCTGCTCGCTCGAAAACAACCAGTTGTACATGCTCACTCTGAGCTCCACGGACATTTTGAAGGAAGACGCGATGAACTTTGAACTGGTCTCGACTGCGTTTCATCGCCCCGGCCAGCACGGCGCTCAAATCACCGGGTACCGTCATGTTCATGGCGGGGTTTCATGCGTTGATGAGCGAGCTATGTCGGTCGTGGTAGCTTGGACACTTGCATTCGCAAGCCACTGATCGTCACGTGCGGTGTCGACAAGTCGGTGCGGGTGTGGAACTACAGCGACAAGTCGACCGATATCTTGAAGTTCTTCAAGGAAGAAGCCCTCGCCGTGGCGCTGCACCCGAGCGGGCTCCACGTTGTTGTGGCATTCTCCGACAAGCTGCGCATGCTCAACATCCTGATGGACGACATTCGACCGTACCGCGAATTTGGTGCGTTGCAATCGGTCATCGCGATTGACGCCGCTGACCCGGGACGGCTTTGTAGGAGTCAAGGCCTGTCGCGAGGTCCGATTTAGCCACGGCGGCCAGTACTTTGCAGTTGCCAACAACAACACGATCCAAGTACGTCCTACCGATCGATCGCTTCCGACCAAGCCGGGTCGTGACCTCCAGCGCAGGTTTATGGGACGTACTCGGGGGAGCTCATGGCGGTGCTGCGTGGCCACACAAACCAAGTCAACGCGCTCTTGTGGAAATCCGACGACCGCAAACTCATGAGTTGTGGGTCCGACGGGTCGATTTTCCAGTGGGACTTGCGGTCCGCCGTCAAAGTTGGCGAAGGTGCGGTGTCCATCTTGCATCGATCGTGCCGAGACGGCATCGCTCCATCATCGACACCTCCTTCATTGATCTCGGCGCGGTGTTTTCCAGGCCACACGCATCCGCGGTGCAATTACCACGACCTGTCCTTGTCGCCTGACTCGACAATGCTGTTCGCAACGGGGACAGACGGCACCCTCAAGGAAATCGATATCGCCGCGGGGGCACCTCGCGTCGAGCACAATTCGGGCGTGCTGCTTGGTACGTGCATTTTCTATAAGATCCTGAAGCACTCTTCTCGACACCGGTCACCAGGACCGCTGGCTATCACGACGTCGCAGCAGTACCTGTTCGCCGGGACGGCCGAGCCGCAGAGGCCGGGATGCATCCGCGCGTACAAGTTGCCGCTTGAGGCCGAGAGCACGTACAGCGAATTCCAGTGCCACGACATGGCGGTGTCGCGCCTTCGGCTATCGCATGTTCGTTTATCGTCGCGTGTCGTTGGTGGCTTAACCGTGGCACGCAGGACAGCCAATATCTGTTTTCGGTCGGCGAAGACGGGTCGCTGTGCATCTTCGAAACAAAGGAGCTGTCGAGCTCCAAGCTCAAAGGTCGAACTAGTTCCATGATCGTCGACTTGCAATTTGCGCCTTCTCACGGCATCGATCCAGGGCGCAGCGAGCGCGAGAACGCCATGGCGTTTGCCGAAGAGATTCTTGTGACCAAGTCGGACCTGGAAGAAAAGAACCAGACGATGCAAGGTGCGTGCTTACCTCTCTGAACGGGTGGCGATGGACCCGTGGAGACGAATGACCACGGGGCGTAGAGCTCAAGGTCAAAGTCGACGAGCTCACGCTGCACAACGAGTACCAGTTACGGCTCAAGGACATGAACTATAAGGAAAAGATTCAAGAAGTCAGGTTTGGCGTGTCCCGTCGATTCATTTCGCTGATGTGCTGTGTAGTGACAAATTTACCTCCGAGCTGACCCAAGACAAGCAGCGATGCACGGATTTGCAAGAGGACAAGCGGGAAATGGAGGCCGAGTACGACGCCAAGTTGAGCGAGCTGGAGGCCACACACACGAGGGAGCTCGATGAAATACGCACGACGTACGCCTCCGGCGGCTACCAGCCGTTTGCTTGACGACCTGTAGGTACGAGGCCAAGATCCAAGCCGAAGTCGAGCGGTACGATGCCCTCATCCAAGAGCGCGACGAAGAAAACGCGCGATGGGACGAGGAGAACCAGCTGCTCGTGGAAAGCCACACGCAGTTTTTGGCTGAAATGACGTCCGAGTACGATCGCAAAGTCGACGGCGAGCAGTTGAAACAAACGCGGCTGGGCACCGAGAAGGAAGAGATCGTGACCGAGTTCGAGGACAGCAAGAACCAGAGTACGTGTTGTGGCAATGACGGCGGTGTCGCGTCCCGACGAAAGTCCTAACGTACGGCGTGTGGCGCAGTTGAGGAGGACGCCGACTTGGAGATTGAAGAGGTCAAGGCCAAGTATGACGCAAAGTTCCTGGACGAGCGGGAGGCGACGTTGCGGTTGAAAGGTACTGCGATAGACTGACTCGTGGCAGTCCTCCCCAGCAGGGAGAGAGACGTGCTATGCCCAGCGCCACCAACGGACATGACGTAGGCGAGAACGGTATCATGAAAAAGAAGTTTACAGCGCTGCAAAAAGACATTGAGGACCAAAAGGAGGAAATACGCAGCTTGCAGGAAAAGGGAAAGGAGCTGTACGAAAACATCAAGGGCCTGGAGAAGGATATCCAGGGACACAAGAAAGAAATCCGCGAGCGCGAAGAGACGATTCAGGACAAAGAAAAGCGCATCTACGACCTCAAGAAGAAGAATCAAGAGCTGGAAAAGTTCAAATTTGTCTTGGACTACAAGATCAAAGAGCTCAAGCGGCAGATCGAGCCCCGTGAGAACGAAATCGCCGACATGAAGCTCCAGATCGAAGAGATGGACCAAGAGTTGGAGCACTACCACAAGTCGAACGCTGCGCTCGACTTGATGATTGGCGAACTCACGCTGAAGATGGACGGCATGCAAAAGGTCAGCCAAACGACCATGAAAGTCTGCGACATTGATGCTAGCACGACAGGACATCAACCACCAATCTCTCGAGATCAAAACGATGCGGCAATTCATTCGGCAGTTCCAAAGCGACCTCCACGACAGCGCACAGCTCCTCGAGAAGAAGAAGGCGCTCAAGGCGTCCGTGATCGGTACGATGGAAGGAACCGCGCGTGCGACGGCTAATCCCTGGCGGTAGCGTTGTACAAAAAGTACGAAACAGGCAAGATTGTGACAGAAGTCGCAAGCGACGTCGACGCGCAGCAGGAGTACAATCGCCAGCGCGAATATTTGGAGAAGGAAGTGGAAAGCATGAAGAGTAAACTCGTCAAGGGACTCAAAATCAACCACAGCGAGATGATGCGCCTCAAGCGAGAAAACGCGATTCTGACGGTGCAGGTCCGTGCGCGGGACCCGTTCCCCCTATGACCCTGTCATCCTTTGAACATGCACGAACAGGTCAACGACTTGCGCAGAGAGTTCCATGCAGTCAAGGCTAGTCAGAGCGAAGTGAACGACTTAAAGAACAAACACCGCGACAGACGGGCTGTGGACGAGCGCGAGATGGAGCTTCGTCGAGAGAGCGAGTTGCAAAAGGTATCGATCGCTAGCTGTGGGTTTTATTGCTGCCACGGTGCTAACCAACACGTAGGCTCAAATTCAACAGCTCAAGCAACAACACGCAAACATGGTCAAGGCCCTTGGTGGGGCGGGTACTCCAGCACCTTCACGACGAGCGTCCAGCACTGCCGCCAAATCAAAGTTGCCGCCCATGATGGGCTCTCACATTGACGCGTAGTTCTTCGTTGCGTGAAGCTAGTAATGTCAGGTTGACCCCTCAGCCACCGCCGCCTCATCTCCCTGTTGGAAAGTTTGATCGCATTCCATCTTATCCGGATAGCATAGAGCGATTATGATTGGTTAAAACAATTTAATTGAGCTCATATAATGCGTTGTGATTGGCTGAAACGTCATCCCCAGAATGGTCAACTTGGGGTCTCGAATCCTTTGTTTGGATCATTCCAGCAACACCATCATGGAGTTCCTCCGCCAAGAAGAGACCAAGTACCCAGCGTTGGCAGCGCGCTACGCCCGCTTGTCGGAGCTTTTCAGTCGTAAGCTGTACCATGAATTGACCGTGGACATCTTGGCCTTCGTCAAGGACGAGGCCACAGCGATCGGGACGAACTGGTACGATCTCTACGTGCAGTTCATCTCGACCTTCCAGGACAAAATCAACCAGCTGTCCCTCATCACGATCTGCGGGCACATCGCGCAACGCTTTGCTGGTAGCGTGTATACTCCCCTGCACTTGTTGCTCCTCATTCCTACTATGCGTCACTTCCGTCGAATCGTTTGACAACGCCTTCATCATGTCAGATCCCCAACAAGCCGTCACATTTTTGACCTCGATCTTGACGTACTTGCAAACGAAGAAAACCAAGATCACCCAGCACACGACACCCAACCCCCACGCGATTGAGTCGGTCTTGGTTTGCCGAATGTATACGGCGAGTTTCCAGGTCAAGCTAAAGCAGCTCGCCGAAGTCAAAGCGATTCTGGCGGATAACAAAGACGCGGTCGAGGGACTTGTTGGCGCCGACCCGCTAGTGCATGCCGCTTACTACCGCGTTGCGTGCGAATACTATTCTGCTGTCGGGTATGCTTCCATGTCGCGGCTTCCATCCACTCGTCAACATAACCCACGCTGCAGTCCCGCCGACAAATTCTACAAGAGCGCGTTGATGTTCTTGGCGTATTCGCTGTACGACGACATTAAGCCAGCCGAGCGATTCGCTTTGGCTGTCAACATTAGCATTGCCGCCCTCACAGGGGAAGACGTGTTTAACTTTGGCGAAGTGGTGCGTCGAGATGCATCTTCCATGACGCTTCTGAAGCTGCGCCTTGTTGTTTGAACGCAGCTGGCGACACCCATCTTGAGCGCGCTCCAAGGAACAGACAAGGAGTGGCTCAGCGACCTCTTGCACGCGTTCAACCGAGGTGACATTGACCAGTTTAACATCATTGTCGGGAACCACCGCGCCGAGTACAACGCGCAGGTGAGTGCCGCGCAGTTTAGGATCAGTAGTCAACGAAACGCGAATGTTCACCATGATGCTGTAGCCTGCGCTCGTCAACAAGGCCGACTACGTCAAGGAAAAGGTGGCGCTGCTGGCGCTAATGGTTCTCATCTTCCACCGTCCGTCGCAAGAGCGAAATATCCCGTTTGCCGACATCGCGACGGCGACGCGATTGCCGTTGAACCAAGTGGAGTGGCTCACGATGCGTGCGCTGTCTCTGGGACTGATCAAAGGAAGCATCGATCAAGTCGACCAAATCGTGTCTGTGCACTGGGTGCAGGTAGGTCCTGCCCCACTCACTGCAGTTTCCCAAGGCAGTGGATGTGTAGCCGCGCGTGTTGGAGCGCCAGCAACTGCACGAACTGCAGGAACGCTTGGGTGGGTGGAGCAAAAAGGTCAAGGATACGTTGGTATTTGTTGAGGACCAAACTCCCGAACTATTTCAGTAAACCACGGGCGACAATCACTACGACATTCCTCCACGAGACTGGCTGGCTGGGCTGCACCTTCGAAGAGAAGTGTAATGCACCATAAAATTGAGTGGCTGCGACCGAGTTTCCGTGCCTGATGCGTCTGTGGCGGAAGATGTCATGGTTTGAGACTTCCTCGTCAGACCAGGACGCCCCATTGAGACCGAATTGTGCAATGGATGCTGAAAGTTTGGCTAGTCGCACATCCATCACGGACTCGTCACGCCAACTCAAACTGCGTCGTCGTCGATCCATCACGGAGGCTGCTCTTGGATTATATACAGTCCCCACTGGTGCATGCGGCGACTGTCGAACCGTACCGGAGGTGCTGTAGCTGCTTCTGTTGAACAAAAGGAAACGAAGCGTCTTGGTGAGAGAGCGCTTTGTTTCAAAGTCGAGCGACTAGCGCATGCAAGGAACCACTGCCGTCAAGTGATCAGCATGCAAATGCACAAGTCTTCACACCGCTAGATGCTGCTTGCACGTCCTAATCTCCGATTCGTGCCTGGCGACAAGGCGGCGGTCCTCCATTTACGGATCTTGCGCGAGCAAGGCTTGAATCTAGCCGCGCAACAAACTTGCGATCTCATGTGGTGACCTTTGATACGGAACGCTGCATTTGTACCGTGGCTGTCTGCTAAGACCTGGTGAACTTGAATAGACTGGAGCTGCCGCTGAGGGATTTGAAGCCTTTCGGTTCCATTTTAAGTTACCGACGTCCCTCCATTCTCTTGTACGAGTGTGCCACATCCCAAGAGAGTTTTGCTCGTGGCTCTGGAACGCTGGGCCGTCCACGCCTTGATGCCGTGTTTCCCTTGTGGATGCTGTTGCGGTGCAGGCAGGTGGTGCTGACTCTGCAGTTGCCTCAATGACCTGTGCGTGCTTTTCACGTGATGGTGTGGCCGCGGGTAGGCAACTGAGGCTCGTCTGTGCTGGGTTCGCGGCCATCGGAAGCGCCGACATGGACTGAGTCGACTATTGTAGAACGAGGAGGAGGCGATCGCGCCGCAGAGTTGTCAGGCCGTCCTTGCGTGCGTCCGCCGCGCGACTGAACAAGGATCCCGGACGCTGCCACGTCCTTGGGTGGAGTGGAGTCGAGTGATATTTGCCGGCAAATTGTCTAGCTACCGGATTGGTGTAGGTGATCGAAGTCACTGAATCGGATCAGGGGCGCGATTGCGACCTGGATGGTTTCAGCGAGATAATGATTCACTGTAGGAATGCATTCGGGGCTCTTGGAACGTAGTCGCAGCCTTAGCTCGCTGTAGGGTGCTGGCTCCAGCTCTTCAAGTGTAGTTGAGCCCATCCGTCCGAATTTGCAAATGGAGGCGTCGACCTCGCCCTGAACCCATGTCGTGGTACTGCGTATTGACGATGGGCCGGCTTCCCAAATCATAATGTGATCCCTGCTCTAGACTGAAGGCGCTGTGGACGATGGCAGGTTGCGAGAATAGCCACGCAAACCGGCGTTGATCTTGCGCAGTTTGCTCGAAGGCTCGATAGTTCACGAGCTTCGTATCGTGTCTCCTTCCTCTCAAACTGTCAACACGGTGACTTTCGATGGATCCTGTAGCCTGCACTTGTCCAGAGCAATGACAAATGCGACGTTTTGCTGCTGTCGTGTTCGAATTAATGATGTGTGCAGTTTGCCCATCGTGCCACCGCGAGGCATCCGCACAACACCCAACACGGGGACCCGCGAGCGTACCACGTGGCATATCATCCATCCACGCGCAATAGGTGCGGCCAACAGCGCACGGGAACCTTGCCGAAGATGCAAAATACCGCCCCAATTCTCTCCTGTCGCCACGATTATCTCTGCCACCCTATCGATATCCGATGGTGGCTGGGATCGCGTGCTGCACAAGCTCGTCGAACTGTTGAGTGCGAACAGCTGCGAAAAAATCTTTGTCACCAACACGCACACCATCCGAGATCGTTTTGCCATATATCTACGGCTAGCCATCTCGCCAGCGCAGAGCGATAGCATTGTGGAGCTGAGCTTGGAGGCCACTCGGGATCGAGTGGTGGCCGGCACGTTAGCCACCTCAACTTCAACTTGACATCGCTGCATTATCCGGATGTATCCGGAATTGCCGTGTGAGCCGACGTCGGAAGGAATCATTGTGCCAATGGCACCGACGACGTCGCTACGAGTCGGCGTGCTTAACGCTATGCTGGCGTACTCGATCTGGGGTGTATTTCCCATTTACTGGAAGCAGCTACAGCACGTCCCGGCCATTCAGCTCGCCATGCACCGGATAGTCTGGTCGCTCGCTGTGTTGCTCTTGTACGTCTTTGCGTCGCGCCAGTGGATGGCGCTGCAAGCCGCAGCGTTCACTTGGAGAAACCTGCTGATCTACACCGCATCGAGCGTATTTATCGCTGCCAACTGGCTCATCTTTGTGTGGGCTGTCAACGAAGGCTACGTGGTCGAGGCGAGCCTCGGCTACTTTATCAATCCGTTGTTGACTGTTGTCCTGGGCGTCGTATTTTTCAAGGAGCGTCTGCGCCCCGCCCAGCTCGTCGCGATCGCCATTGCGACGGGAGGTGTATTGGTGCTCGCTATCTCGTACGGCAAGTTCCCGTGGATCTCACTCACGTTGGCGTTTTCGTTTGCGAGCTACGGGTACGTCAAGAAGCGGGCACCTCTCACATCGATCCAAGGGTTGACAATGGAGACTGCCATTTTGTTTCTTCCTGCGCTTGTGTACTTGATTGCGATGGAGGCACGTGGTGACGGCGCGTTTCTGCACGTGGACGCCACGTCCGACGTCCTCATGGTGGGGGGCGGCATCGTGACCGTGATCCCGCTAGTCATGTTTTCGACGGCGGCCAAGGACATCCCGCTCACGACGCTCGGGCTGCTCCAGTACACAACACCGACCCTCCAGTTTCTGTGTGGCATTGTTTTGTACAAAGAAGAGTTTCCCACGGCCAAACTGGTTGGGTTTGTTGTGGTCTGGGTGGCACTCATCGTTTTCACAATCGACATGGTGCACCATCTGCGGCAGACTGGCAAGCCCGATGTCGTCGAGTCACCTGCATTGCAAGATATTGAGGCAGGCACAGCCTTCGAACGGATGGAGATTCGCACCCCACGTAGGAGTGAGCAAAGCAGAGGAGCGCCGTCCAAGCCTCCAACTCCTGATGGTCACCATAGCAAGTAGATCGGCAAATCAACCAGCATAACTCGTCAATGCTTTGAAACAAATGCCTCCGTTGCCATGGAAGCGCCATGATGCCCAACGAATGGGATGATCCACATAGATTTTTTACTCCTCCGTACGACAGTTGTCGGTATGCACGAGCATCAGCTAGAACCACATTCTGCTCTCTGCCGCGCCCCAAAAATGCCCTAGTCGCCCAAGTGAGCTCGACGTCATGGCAACGACGGGAAATCCGCTCAACATGTCAACCACCACAACTTTCTCGGGACTTCCACAACAATTCGAGTTGCAGTTTAGCTGATGACAGGACGGATGGACTCCAATGACAACTGGATGCTTGAATAGAACTCCCTACCGTCGTCAATACGTTGATTGCACATGTCAACATTACCAGAGGACACTTATTGCCCACAGGCATCTTGGTTTTCAAATCACGATTCCACTCGAATGAACAACTTTAGTTTGTCAGGTCGTCGGCCTGGTGGAAGTCAGCGTCGCCCGCCTCGAGCTTGGTGTCGCTGTCAATGCTGGTGTTGGAGTTTTTCGACACAAAATAAAAGCTTTCGGCGGTGAAGAAGACGAGCGACACCCAGACCAGGATGAACCCAACCATTTTGGCACCGGAAAAGTCTTCGTCGTACACGCAAATTCCAATCACAATGTTCATCGTGGGCCCGATGAATTGGAGAATCCCCAGCAGGGACAGGGGAATGCTTTGGACAGACGAGCAAAAGAGGAGCTGCGGTACAACCGTCATGGGCCCGCATCCGACCAAAAGCCACGTCAAGCCCACACTGGACCTACCGAATGAACCGTTGCCCTGGGCTTCGCACACAAGTAGGTAAACCAAGCACGGCACCGCCAAGATGGACATTTCAATTGTCACGCCTTGGACTGGGCTCAGCGGCGCCTCCTTCTGCACGAGGCCGTAGAACCCGAACGCAAACGCAATCGTGAACGCAATGTACGGAAACTTGCCATAGCCAAACGTGACGACGCCGACGCCGACGATGGCCAACGCCACGGACAACCATTGGCACAAGCGCAGCTTTTCGCGGAGAAAGACCACGCCCAGGAGCACACTGACGACGGGATTGATAAAATACCCCAAACTCATCTCGACGATAAACCCAGCATTCACGGCCCACACTGACACAAACAAGTTCGTCCCCATGAGCAGCCCGGACACGGTGTAGATAACAAGGAGCCGCCAGTGTCGAGCCGCTTCAAGGAGTGCGGCGAACTGCCCTGTGACGGCGATGACCACCAGGACGAGCGGGATCGACCATACGACACGGTGTGCGAGCAGCTGCATGGACGGCACGTCGGCCAGGAGTTTCCAGTACAGCGGGTAAAGGCCAAAGATGATGTAGGCGAGGACGCCGTCGACTAGACCTTTCTGCATGCGGCGTATTCAAGAATGGCTCGCCCAGTGGAGGCCTTCACAGCGGCCACCCTTCTCAGTGGGTGCTCGATGGCATGTCGCGCCTTGACCTTGACAAGCGAAACTGGGAATAACACGTCATGTCGTGTATATCCCAAAGGGATAAACGCCACTTCAGGGCGGGAGCGCAGTGATTGGCCCAATTCGGTGGTTTGTTGTTCTGGTTCATGCAATCACGGAGAAGCGGGAAGCCACGGTGGAATTGTGTCTGTCACCGTGAAGATCGGTGCTGGCGAGCGCACCGAGCGAAACACGGATGCACGATGGATTGACGTTACACCATGGCTGGTGGTGGCCATGGATTGCATTGCGCTGAGGCGTGAGCGATGCCGGTGTATCGACTCCCCATTGTGCCCACCGCACTCACATTACTAGGTCTTCGCGCGGCAATTTCCGTGGACCTTTGCTAGTCACGAGAGCGTCCTCCTTGCTAACGATTCTCATTTGTGGCGACTGCAACCATTGTGTTTTGTCGTAGATGGTATGGGCACCTTATTCTTTTGGCAATGTTACTTGAGGTTTCTTCTTTCGTGTGTGAGCACAGGGCCGTGCACATACATACGGCGATGACGTAGGGGATGCAACCATCTAACCTGCGCTAAATCTTTTCCACAAACGGTCGCTGCCTCAAGACCCACTGGAGCTACGAACGTACACTGTTGTGGTTCAGCAACATGGTTCTACCAAGGCCTTGCTGGCCGTAGAAGTGCCCCTCATGAGCAGCAGCACAAGGTGTATGGGGGAGCTGCAACGTCTCGTGGACGGCAAACCCCATCCAATTTCATACGATTGAATATTCCTTTAAAGTCAGCTTGGCATGGGTGTATGAGCAAGCCGCGATGAATTGCGCCGCGCATCGCCATCAAGGAACATAGGTCGGCTCCGTCAATCCACAAGCCCGCCTTCCTACGGCCTTGGGCTTTTTCTGCATGATTGCATCGGTTGTTTGCGGCGCGTGGTAACATTTGGTCTTTGTTCGGCCGGATCGCAGTGTTCACTGAATCAACGGACAACTGTAGGAGACCTGTCGACGACCTTCATCTTGATGTCTGAAATCCACACCGACTAGCTATCGCCGCTGAACTGCCAAGTCGTTGGCAACCAGAGCGGGCCGTTAGTGATTTTTGGACTTCCGCCTACACCATCGTCGTGGCGAACACTATCGGTGCAGTCCTGGTGACACACGGGCTACAAGGCCGATGGACGGGCAACACGCGCCGTATTTTCGTGTTTAGCCGGGTATAATGCGGGTCTGGATTGGCCGACCGCTGCTGCTTTGGTGCGCCCTCACATCCGCCCTCGTTGAAACATCCACCATGACTGCCCTCGTACGCGACGCGGACGGCTATGTCTTCTCTGTCGAGCCCGACGCTGGCGCTGCAATTTTGCGTGGTTGCTGGCCAGAAAAGTGGGGTCATCTAAGTGATCGCGGGCGTCGTGCTTGTGACCCCGGGCAAGTTGGCGGCGGCTGTCGCTCCTCTGGCCAGTACTTTGACGTGGGCCAGTTCATTTTGTCATACTACAGACCAACCCATTGCCATCGTTGCGTCCGTCGATCAAGAGGGAAGTGGTATGGCCACCGATGCGCACCAGTAGCGTGGTGTATTCAGGTAGCTGGGATCGAATGCTTGTCCTGCTCAGTATACGGGCCATGGCACTGGCTGTCGCTAAGATTGCAGTTCATGCCATCGCATTGGGAGGCACAGGCGAATTCGTGACACCCCCAACTCGCCATCCCCGCCAGAGCCGATGATTACGAATGGTGGTCTTGTTTCTGCACACCGACACACGACGGGGCAAGTGGGTGTGCTGGACGATCTTGCTTGCATCAAAACGGGCCTCGGACCTCATTCAGACCACGGAGTCGGAACACGCTCGAGGTTAAATTGTCGATTGTGCCTACCGTCCTCAAGCATGAATTTCGGCTGGACGAATTGAGATGGACCAGGACACCAAAGCTCTTGGACATCCTCGTCGTCTCGGGTCGTCTAAGCAGACTGACGTTGTCGCGGCGCCGGAAAGGCGATTGTCGGGCTGCGTCGCATCTATCCGTACGCCATCCCACAAAATTCAACGTAATACTGTTGGGTTGACTTCGACCACTCGTCAACAACGATGCTCCTCCGTTCGAATTTACTGCGCCGTGTACGCAGAACCGCCCTGCGTATTGAGGGATTGCGATGTTTGAACGAGTTGCTGGGTCCGGCGCTGGTGCTTTGACAATTCGCAACCGAGCTGAGGGAAACCATGCAAGGCCAAGCCTGGCTGCGAACGATGGCAGCCACAAAGAGTTCATGCCAAGACGAAAGCGAGAACTGGTGGTGTTCTGACATCGACCAGTACGAAATGGGTGGGCAAACGTACAAATCCATCGGCCTCATTAATACGCCCACACCTTGGAAAATGCCCTGGGCGCCGACTACGCCATGACGAAGGTTCGCGTCAACGACATAATGCGCTTTCCCCTCCAAACGTCGTTCAAAATAGTGTGCTGGACATGGGCCAGCGACTTGCGGCAGTCCGCGCAACTCGACCCTCATGGGCGGCTTGAGGTTGATCCGTCTCAGTTTGTTAAGCTTGCCTTCCGTCACGGGTCGGTCACCATCCTGGCGGTGCTGCCGGACAACGTTTTCAGCATCTCACTGCAAAGCGTTCGACGTGGTTCAGCGCATGGTAGGTCCCTTTGGGTTCATCGATATGAAAGTTGTCCCTAGCTCCCACGATGTCGTCGCCTCAGGTAAAGTCGTCGAGCGAGCCTTGGCCACTCACCCCGCGTTGACAGATGCACTTGAGCATTGCTGTCTATGGTGTCTACACAAGCACGGGCGACAGCTCGTTTGGGGGGTGCATCTTGCGCCAAGAATATGGCGGGATCAATTTTCACCAGTCGATGAAACAGCTCTCAGTGCGAGGAGGCTAGTGCGGTCAAATCAATGCGCTGACGTTTAAGTCAGTGATGTGGTGTGACTTGTACGACATAGCGATTGTCGCATCGAAGCAGTGCACCATTACAAACGGGCAACTTGATTGAGTGGGGAATCGGGGTGGGAAGTGTTGTGGGACAAGGTGCCCCCAGATCCGCGCCGCGACGCAACTCGTCGTTGTGAAGCCAAAGTCGACATTTAAGTGGTGTGTCGTAACAGTATGTACTTGTTTACTTGTGGCTGGCTCATGTATGGCTTTCCCATCGTTGTTGACACACTTGTCAGAGCTTGTCTCTTGTCGATCACCGTGTGCTGCGCATGCAAACGAACCCAGAAGCGACGCCTACAAAATGGACAGATGCAAATGCACGCTGTGTCCGCGTCTGCGGATCCTAGCGATTGGACCCTGAGGATGCGCAGTGAAGGAATGTCATGGCAGGTTGTTACATTACCTCACTGCGGCAGTTCCCCAAGTTGTCAATCCCTGTGCACGAATCGCCTCACGCCTTTGCTGTTGGTTGTGATGGATGCGAAGTACGAAAGATCGCGATGGAGGCGCTGGCTAGTCACCTTGTAAAAGAGCTGTCGCTGACGGAATTGAGTACGGTCAAGTGTGGGAAATCTATTGACTTTATCAATGCCACTGCACTCACTACCGCTCATTAATGTCTTGGGGTGAGCACGGCAGCTCGTTTTGTGCATTTTAGCTTGTTCTGCCTCCAGCATTGGTTTCGTTGGCGCGATGATGCTTGAAAAACTGAACCAGATGTGGAATCGTGGGGCCGAACGTGGGGTAGGACACCGTGCGATCGTTAATCCATCGAGGGAGCCGCGACCGAATTGCGATTGTGTTGTAGCGACGGTCAAGCAGAACAATGCTAGCAAAGTCGTTTCGATGGCGAATAGATCGCCCAATCGATTGATTCACGGCCTAGACCATATAGGCTTCAAACGTGGCAACACCAGTGTCATGCCGACGTATGTACCTTCATGCACAAATTCGTGTAAAAGTCATGCGCCGACAGCCCCGACACGCTCTGGGTCATGTATTCCATTTGCTGCGTCAGCTCGGGATCATGTGGATTTGGGTATGGCAATCCGACCATGACAACGCAACTAGACATTCATGCAATATGTATCACGCTCGAGGGAAGAATGGATCATCGCACCGAGCCAAGTCGTCGCTGAAGTTGATACCTTCCGACATTTTACCCCCCACCACGCTAAACAAAATCGCCCCTATTCAAGTGGTGTGCCAAACTTGTGGTGTTGCGATGTGCGTTGATAGGCCTACCAGAGGCTTGGCACTGAGCGGCGAACGATGTCAACACGGAATCGACTTCGGCTGTGCACTTTGGCTCCCGAAAAGCCACTTTTTTCGCTTCGATTGCAGCCAACACACCTCGTGGTGCCGTCATCAAACATCGTCGGTTCCTTTGATTCAACAAATAGCCGAAGTAGTTACCTGTGGATTGCCAATGCTGGACTACTTGATTTTCATACGAGTAGGATGGAAAAAACACGACCAGGCCACCCGGAACGACGCGAACGAGATTGAGCACGATGCGACCGACTTCGTCCATTACCTAGACCACGACATGACCTTTGTACAAGACCACCTGAATTCCACGTACTTCTGTGCGATTGCGCTTGGAAAATGTAAAGTCCAACTCCGTGTTGGTTGGCCCCACCGCCAGAGCAACTAGAACATGAAATGAGCTTCTCTAGCCACGTTGTAGTGATGGAAAAGGTACCGCTCGTCAAATTTGTTGGTGGAATGATATGACCGCATGAAAACATGTCGACGCGCTGGGAATCGACGCCCAGGAGCAGCGAGTGCAATACTTGCGACACCTACCAAACCGACATCTTCGCTCATCAATCGTGGAAATGCGCCTGAATATGCGTACAGGTTGCATGGTCCCTCCGGCCAAGATAACGGACTTGGCTTCGGCGATAATATCTGAAAAATGAAGCGCCGGGTTGAGCAGCATAAACTTGAGGCAATGCTCTTTTCCACCCTCCTCCTTTTCCTGTAACAAAGTTGAGTCCCAATTGATCAGGCGTCAAAGACCTGCTGCGTGACCAGAATACGGCCGTTGGCAGTAGCCGTTGTCAGGGCCATGAAAAAAGCTCCGATCGTTCGTAGCGGAGACACATGGGTCACCACCCCCTCGCTACCATCTTCGCTGGCGACAAACCCGAGCAACTACCGAGCGAAAACTTGTTCATGTCGAATTCTCGAACAATTCGAATTACCTTTTGGGCCAGTTTGCTTCGTTCCAAGTATTGTTGGATCTTGAACAAGTTGATGTTATCCACCTTCGCCTGGACAGTACAGGAATGAGCCACGAGTTGAGTTTATCCCGAAAAGCCACCGTACTTCAAAGAGGAAGTCGGTGATTGTGAATATTGCGTTTAACGCCGACTTCGACGTGAGAAATTTGTGGCAATTTTGCAGTACTGCCAAGAGTTGCTTGATGTAGTACACATTGCGTCCTTGCAGTCGTTTTTCGTATCTGCATGCAAGTCGTCGTTAGATAACACTACGTCTGTACCCTGCACACTGCTCAAGTACGTTCAGGAGGACTGCATCTGTACGCACCTTTGAAAATAACTCCATACTTGGCGGCGAGTCTTGATGAGCTAGAATACAGATCGTCATTGCAGGTGGACAGTGTATTTCGGAAGGCCGTCGTACGTGCTGACCCGACACAGTTACGCTATACGTGTTATTGACTGCATCCGCAATGTTGTGGGCCTCGTCAAAGATCACGATGCTGCCTTTGATATTGATACCCATCGATTCCCGAGTCGACTTGCTAAGGAGCATTGAGTAAGGCATTGCAATGACCTAGCAGTCATTTTGTGCGTCAACCCAGCACATCATATACACAACAAAGCCACGCACTTGCGCCAGCGGGATTGCCGAACGTGTGCCGTAGTACGAGCAACTCGACATTTGTTCTCCGAGGTCGTGTAACTCTTCAATGTCCTGAACTTGGGCCTACACCGACGCATTTCCAGAGGATGGCATTCGTCAATGGAAAATGGTAACAACACGACGGCGTTGCCGTACAAGAGCGTGATTTCGAAAGTACACTTGAGTGTTTCGTTTGTTGTATGGACAGCCGGGCGTTTTCGACTTGGTGGATTGAATCATATCGAGACACTTATCACTCATGGCCGTATCTGACGAGAGCTTTCGCACGTCGGGGTGGATGCACAACGACTTTCTGCTCATGTGGCTGATGTTAAGAGGTTTTGACACAGTGGGGATATCTACCTCGCTCCTAATGTGAGGGTGCGAATTGTTTTACCGAATTCTGTTTTCTTGATTTCGTGCATGAATTGACTCAACTGGGAATGCGTGCGACTGCAGTAAAAGATCTGCGTGCACGGCAAGGAAGGAGGGGATTCTGAACACACAAAGGACCTTTGAATGTGCAAGACACCAGTACCTGTACAACGTTGTAGTCGACGGGCTCCGAAGGGAATCGATTCAACGAACAGTCATCGTCGTCGCTGTCGTTTGCATCCTTTGGCGACTCGTTGCCGCTCTCGTAAGCTGGGACGATGTGCATTTCGTCGCCTGTGGGCTCGTCCTTTTTGTGTTTTGTATGGACAAGACCTGGATGAGGTCTTCCTCCGTGCATGAGTCGTGTGTCGCGAATGCGACTGTGGGTAGGATTTGCTCGGATCTCTGCCAACTTGGTGCAAATATCTTTCAGAGCCCGTTGCGACGTGGATTCGGCGGGGACTTGGAAATTGCGCATCCAAGATGGTTCGTTTGATGGAGCCACCGAGGTCTCGTCGTTATTTTCCTTCTTCTCTGGCAGGAGGACACCATTCGCATCAGTGTTGTCGCGAAGCCATGTCAAGACTCCGCAGATTATGCTCAGTGACTTTCCCTATGTTAAATATGAGCACGGATGCCGTAGTTTGATCACCAACCGTTCCCGTGGGCGACTCGAAGATCCCGATCTTGGACTGCGAGATAGTGTTGTAGATCTGCTTCATAAAGTCTTCCTGTATTGAATAAGGAGGAAACGGAAAGCTATATGGACATCTTGAATCTCCATCGCTGTCGCCGCCCGCGCAGTCGTGACGGACTTTCTGCCGCTTCATGTCCGACATGTTGGTCCAGGAAATGACATTGGCAATCCTTATCCGGTGAGAACCTCCGTATCCGGAATTTTCGGGGTTTGGATGAACTCGGTGTCATCAAAGCAGAATCTCCAAGATTGCTGATGTCGAGTCCATCAGCTCACATGATGCCAGCATTTCCCATAATCACCCTTAGCGAGAGACTATGGACCGCGCGATGTTCCGAAAGAATGGGTCGGCAGGATTGGCAACAAAAGATGAACCAGAATTTTTAGAGTTGAACTTGCCACGACATCGTCGACACCATATCTGTGTCGAACCAAGAAATGCTGGACTAATCCCGCAAGCCGAGGTGTGTGGCCCACTTTTGAGCGAACACCATAGCAACCATGCCAGCACCATTGCGCAAACCACCGGCAATTGTACCAGGCCACACACCGCGATATACGCCTCGCCACCCACCCAAGTAGTTGATGCGTTCCTTGAGTGAGTTTCCCCTACACGAGCCCAGAATTTGTCGCATCATCGCAACCACATCGAACCTGCTTACCCGATGCCGGTTTGGGCCAAATTCTTGATCGTTTCAAGCGGCCAGCAACACAAATACGACACACCACACGCACCAGACATGACCAAGAAGTTTCCAGGAAGTGTCTTCGTGAGGTCGGTCTTTAGGCGGGCGATATCGAGGAGTGCGAATATCGGGATCAGCAGTGCAGCCGTCCGAAGCATCTGCCACTGCACTCCCTGGTAGACATGACCAAGGACCCACGACTGCTTCATTTGGCCCATGACTTTGGCGTATTCAATGGGACTCTCAATGACTCCACGACACGACGCGGCAAATACGGTGGACGCCACGACCATCGGCCGCACGGGAAACGCTGGCGCGATTTCGTTCTTGAGAAAGTGGTCATCGGGAAATTCCTTCTCGATAAACGTGAACGAGAACTCGTACCCACTGTACATTACGCCACGGTACACCATCGAGCCCCACAGCGGCGGCACGCACCCCCGGAAGAAGCCTCGAATACCTTCGGTTCGCCACAACGACTTTGCAACGTCGAACGCGCTCGCGTTGCGCATGGCCAAGTCCATTTGCAAGCGCGACTTGATCGTGTCCAAGGGATGGCCAACTACCGTGTGCACACCGCCGTAGACACTTCCGGTGAACAGCGCAAGCGCAGCTTCACGTGTTGCGGACGTTCGGACCTCCGAGTGGGACATTAGTGGAATGTGATCCGATCCGCCATGGAAGATCTTGCCTCGATGTAGGATGAATTGAATATTTTTTACGATTCTGCAAACATCAATATTGCATTTTCATGTCACACCTTCCAGCATACAACCACGAATTTCGTCGCGCTGCACAGCCGCTAGAAACTACTTTGGTCGCAGGAAATGCATGCCAATGTTTGGGCTAGGGTCGATGGCGGCCATAACGTTGGACTCACTCCCCACAGCAACCATTGCTTTCATGCCAGCATCGTGTTGAGCATCCAACGCCGACATGCAGAACAAGGTCACAGCTGCTCTTCTCGCTACCTCACCCACCCGACCGATCCGGTCTACCGACGATTCGTCTGTCTTTGTGGTTCCACTTGCCTTGTGAATGGCTCGTGTTGGATCGTTTTTCTGTCCTCAACGTGCTGAACCTTCATCACGAGTTGGCCTCGACACCAATACATGGCCATTTTGGCTCAATATCACACTATCTTCAGTACGAAAGTCAGGACAGCAAGGATGCCGCCGTCACCTTTTTCGCTGGCCCACAGTCGGTTCTGAATCTCTTCAGACCCCGACCGCGAACTCGAGCGTCAAGTCGGAGACAAAAGGGACTTGTCTCCGTCTTGGAGCTATGTCGACCATCGTCAAGCGAATGTCGAACACTTCAGCGTTCGTGTCGAGCTTCCTTGAAGCCTTCGCCGAACTTCAAATGTCAGTAAAAGCACGCATAAATTGGATAAAATATGGTGTACTTCATCTATCAACTTCCAACATTTCACTAATATTGTGTGAACTTCTTTTAATTTCGTCAGATCTCAATGCGGAGGAAGAGGAGTCATGCCTCAGATATAAATTTGCAACAGGATTCATTCCGACGTAAGGATATTGTCAGTTTACATAATTTAGCTGGTAGCTACTACTGTAAGGTGGTAAAAACCCAATCATTTTGACAATTCATGTTTAAGGTTTTAATAATTAAAACCCAATTCCTGGGTATAAAAATTATGGTTTTATTCACGAGCATGTGTCAGTGCTTACAGAGGGCCAATTTGTGCTGGTGTGGGCTAACGTCGTCGGTCGCTTTCGGTGTCAATGACGGTAGCCTCCGCCTCCACAACGATGTCGGACATGATCACAAGTGCAATGGAAACTGCCAATTGTCCACCTCTCAACAAGGAGCGCTATAAAAACCCGATTTTTCGAATAAAACCCGATTTCGTTCGACCTCAAACAATCGGGTTTTATATTAAGACCTGGAAAAACCCGATTGAAAAAAACCAGGGTCTGCCACCCTTGGTACCTAGTTTTGCCAAGGGGTGACCGGGTGATAAACTTGTCGTTTGTATTGAGAATAATCCGATAAAATATGGATTTTATCCGGAAACTTGGTTATTTGTCAATTTAAAAGCCTTGCACGGGACAACGATCAAGCCGCTCTAACACCGCCCGACCACAACCAACAGAAAATGGTGTCTACACTAGTCAACCCTAAACCAAAAACGCAAGTTTCATAGACAATGCCGCAAACGAATTGGGCGAAGACGTTGTCGTTTATCATGAATGGTGGAAAATACATGGTATGGCCCACATACTCGTTAAAGACTGCAGACTTGTGTACATGAAAGTCTTGAATTTCTCTGGTGTCCATTCGTGAGTTCTTCAGTCGCTACGCTCATGTCATCGATGCGTACAATTTTGGTTATGAATGTGAGTTTACAAAATAAGCTCAAAGAGTTCAAGTGCCACCGACGAATTCCGAACTACAGTCTGATGCAAAACGTTAAGTCACCACAGATTTCAAGCGTCACTCAATGAAATAAAGGTTATATTTCAATATGTTGCTATCTACGACATCGCCAAGGTCACCACAACGTCCGTGACTCAAAACTTCACCAAAAACTCGCGATCAAGGCCAAGAGTAATATTTCTGATCCAGAGAGTGTGCAAAATGATAAGAACAAAGTCACTTCGCCTCAAAACATATCAACAAAGATACAATTTCATCAAAAACCAACTACTAGTTGTTAATAGGCTTCCCTCCTGACTTCAACACAGCAATGCAGCGGGTTTTCATGCTGCGAATAAGCTTTCCCAGGTATTCCGGATCCAAGGCATTCCAGTGCATCAGTATCGCATTTTTCAGCGCCTCTGTTGAGGAATACTGTTTACCATTACCTTAGACACGTTGGCAAAGGTACTCCCACACGTTCTCAATTGGATTGAGATCAGGGGAAAGCGCAGGCCACTCCATCATGATGATCCCATTCTCGTTCGGCAGTCTCCTTCGACGAGTGAATGGTCGCATTGTCATGCTGAAAGACGAACGAATCCATAAAGCAGGCATGGGCTGAGGGCAGCATATAATCCAAAATTGTTGTAATGTATGCTGACGAGTCTTGGCGACCTTCTAAGAAGGCCAACTCGGTTTTGCCGTCGGCCCAAATCGCGCCCCACACCATGACGGATCCACCACCATTTTGGCGGCTAAGAACCACCTTTTTATCGCGCCCGATGAAATGCCAATACGACTTGAGTCCATCAGGGCCATCAAGATACCATTTATTCTCATCGGAGAAGATTACACGACTCCAAGCGTCCCATCCCATGTCAATGTTTCGCTCGGCCCATAAAACACGGTTTTCCATGTGTTTTGCCTTGAGTTGAGGCATCTTGTTCATCTTGATGTACTCAAAACGGGTGGATGAGTTTATGACTCGCGAGATTGTCGTACGGTCGACGTCAAGGTCGAGGTCACTCTTGAGTTGTGCGCAATTTCGCGGCGATTTGGTCACAGCAGCGAAAAGGTTCCGTAGATCACGGTCACATAGCTTCGAAGGAAGGCCACCAGAGAAGCGTTTGCCAAAGGCAAGTGGGTCGTGCAAGTAGTTGTAAACGACAGTTCGGCTTCGATTGATAAACTTAGCTGTCTTGGCTACGCTAAGGCCGAATTCAATGCACACATCAAACTTCCCGCACTCAAACTCCGTCAGTTGTGCTCCCAGTCTCATGAGACCACAGAGATGTCTTCTGTGGCCTCAGAATGCAAAGTGATGTGCCATCATTGGCAGGGCCACGTGTACTTCGTTTGAATTCGTGTTGGGCGGGAAGATATCTAACATGTTTTTAACGTTTTGCACTCGTATTAAAAC
Source organism: Aphanomyces invadans (assembly GCF_000520115.1). Classification (NCBI taxonomy): domain Eukaryota; phylum Oomycota; class Saprolegniomycetes; order Saprolegniales; family Verrucalvaceae; genus Aphanomyces; species Aphanomyces invadans. The sequence continues at coordinate 336,154 of NW_008580154.1, forward strand.
AGACTTTTATCAATATCTCCTGCAGTTTATATCTAAATTATGTTATTTTGGTCTCGCTGTGCTTTGCTATTCATGGTGAATCGAACACTACCATTAGAATTGGACGTACTTCAATATTCAATGAGATAGCTCAAATATACTTGGTGTCTTAACCTTTTGCATCAGACTGTATTGTCAGAAGACAAAGTCACGTTGCTAGCTGAAATGAGAGCAACAATTCAAATTGAGGAATATGATAGGAATCGTACCATGGAATAAACACATTCATTTCCAGCATGCAAGGTACCATACCGCGGGGACCGGGCCAAAAAGGAACCGTGAAACCGTTGGACTTAACAACCCGTGCCCTGCCATGCTCTCTTTCCATTCTCGGCGTGTAGTCTCCGTAGAGAGGCACTGATTTTGGCAGAGGCAGACTATAGCACCCGCCATAGCCTCAGGTGCCCGCTGCCATGGAACCCAGAATTTTTTGGCAACTTGAGGAAATTGAAATTGACAGTGTAGACATTCTAAAATATTTTCTATGATATTTCTAATTTCGTTACACCTCCCAGTTTGGCCAGGTGGAAGGTTATACATAACGTGCATCATAACCCTGTCGAAGCAAACGATTGCAATTCCAGTTGACACAGCTGTCCAGTACTTGCAGATAGGTTTGTCATAATAATAAGGGCGCTGCATCGTACGACAATTCAGTTTCCGGTCGCGGAAGTGCAGTGATGTCTCGATTTTTGCACGATGGGTAATTCATCAAGTATAAAAGCTATATAATTTTTAAATTATCCGACAAATATCAAATTTACAAGTTCTAGCTTGGCGTAGCGCATTTTGCTTGAGTATTGGCCCGGTTATGCGTATATTGTTTGTGTTTGCAGCGTCCACCCACTTGGCCAGTTGTTCGTCGAGCTCGGAATGTTTTGGTGGTTTTAAGTTTGATCGGCGATGCATGGCCTTACGACCAACTGTACTGAAGTGGACCAAGCATCAAAATTGTTTATTGGCCCACGTGGTTAATTTGGGATATGTCATGGACCCTTGTGGCTGGCAATTGTAGAAGATACGCAGTGTATCTTTTTGTTGCAAGGTCAATCAGTTCCCACCTGATGGCATTGCGGCTGTTTGGGCACCAAATTTGAATTTCAATTACCTGGACCTCTAAACATTTACAATGCTGTCTGGCATTAGTTTAGAGAGGTTATTCATTTCCGACGCGTGCAAAAATCGAGGCATCAGTCATTGTGCTCGCAAGACGGTGGTAGCGCCTTTTTGCATAGTTTCTTTGCCTACGACACCTTGCCTTGATTCGATGAGCAATCTCCAGTCACTCGCTCGTACGTAGATGCAGATGTAACGTACATATCTACCCTCTCTGGGACATCAAACAAGGTTTGCGGCGCTGCTCGCATGTGCAGCACAAGACCCGCACATGACGAGGCCGGAAGTATCCCCGAACGATTCTAATAGGTGTAACAAACTCAGAACAAAGGTGACCAAGAGGCATGCCATGATGTAGCGGCAACTTACATCTACTACAGTAGTATTAATAATGTGTTTGGCACACTAACGTTAAATATCAATGGATTCGGTTCCAGCTTCTCAAATGTGTTTATTAGACATGTGGAAAAGGGGGCGATGCCAGCGATGTGAACTTGCCTGGAATGACACCCGTGACATGTTTGGGATTGCTGCGTCGATACAGGAACGACGGAAAACCTTCCTCCGTGGTGCTTGATCGTCAGGAAGACTAATACTGTGGACTTCCAAAATCATCCTCTTACATTATTCAATTTTCTCCAATGGATGACAATACAATACAGAATCATGCATAGGCCAAAATTGCTTAATCCAAGCACATGATATGATACAACTTGATCTGGCTGTTGTCAATGTCAAACAGTAACCCAACACATTGTTACTGATACTAGATATACTTTTATCCATCCATGGGAAAGGATTTCCGTCGTTCTCTGTATTAAATTAAATGTTTTTATCGTATTATATGATCATGATCAAAAGAGTTGCAGAAGTTGACTAAGTAAGATTGCCTTCTGGCTGATTGTTTAGTGCACGCTGTCTTGTGACCCCAGTTTAACCATTACAGTGGCATTCAAATACTCGCAAGGCATTGATCATCTCGCCAGAGCGATATTGTTTCGTATTATCGCACCAAGAACAAGTTTCCATCAATCAATGAGTTGAATTTATATTCTGCATTCCAATGATCTGATACATGCGGTCAGATTATTGCACATGGACGATTATTCGTACTCACATCAGGAAATATTTTTGGCGAGTTTTTTAAACGACAGTGGGGGAGCGTCAATTTCGCGCAAAATGCTTTAGAAAGACTGTTAGGCGTGTTCGAACAAAATGCACTAAGACCCCTTGTGATAGCAAGTAACATTGGTTGGCCAGCAGCGTAAACGCTGCGATGCAGTTTTTCTCCAATTTTTTATGACGCTGAAGTAAAAAACTGAATAAAAATTGATGATTCATCAAGGCAAAATACATACATATGTTATGATTGTATGAGACTATAGTATTAGTCGCAGCATTCTTTGGACGTGGAGCCATCTGAAGTGCAATCTGATCGACCATCAAGTGGCTCCGCGAAATATCCGTGGTGTTCGTAGCCGAGGAGAGGCTGGCTGACCATCATATAGCGAATGAATGCCGATGGGGAGAAATGCCTTGTGAGGTAATCAGTCACTCGTTTTGGAAGGCTCTGTTCCAGTGATGTTTGGTGTACTATAAGTACAGTGCTCCCTCAAGGTTTGCTCCCTCCCTACTCAAAATCAATTACCTGTGTAAAGTGATTGATATAATGTTTGTGGGGCATGTTTGAAATTACCGTTTTGAAAATTTGAACGTCAGGCGGAATCGATGCAGGACATTTGAAAAAATGCATAGCAAACGACCGAAGAGCAGGCGCTTGACAATTCATGACAAGAACTCTATTAGAGCCTTCTTTAAGGCTAACACGCCCATCAAAACATTGCTGTCCAAACGTGGGTGAAAAAACACCTTGGCCATGCGGTGCACATCATCACGATCCGTCGTATCCTCAAGGATCAACGCGCGCTCAATGACTACAAGGTTAAAGAGGGGTCAGCTAGCAGTCGCTACAACTTCCAACGTCCAAGATACCCTGACCTTGATCGCGAGGTCTCGAAACTGCTGGAACCATACCGGCATTGTTTCCCGCGGCCACTCAATTCAGCGATTGCTCAACTGATAACTGTCAAAGTCAATTATCGTGTTTCCTTTGTTCTTTTGTTTTCCTTTTACAATGTATTTTTTGGTGAGGGTGCAAACGTTGAGGGAGCTCTGTACTAACTACTGTAGTTGTGAATACACTGGTACTGATTTCCCCCCGCTGACCGAACGGGGCAAATTTAATAATTTTTTATAAATTTATGGCATTGAATATCAGAGGGATTTTCAAACTTTTGAACGCATTTCCTTACGAGTACAGCAATTTAAACGAGGCATGCCAAGAAAAATGAGGTTGCGAATGACTCTTGTGGAGAAGTATGAGTTATATGCGAAGCATTTAAGCGAGCCAAATGCATCCTACTCTGCTCTGGCCTTGTGGGCAGCTCGTTTTGTGGCCGATAAAATCGAATGAACTTCGAATAAACTGTTGATTTTCATATTTTTATCAGTACCTGCAGAATACGATTTACTGTGTAAGATGCATTATTTGCTTCGATTCAATGGGGGAAGGGAGATCAATCAATAGACAAATTCTGCAAACGTGAAAATCCTTGTGAAGTTTTCTAGAAAAGTCCTCGTCGAAAGTTCCCAATGAAAAGTGTTCTGCTACAAGAAAATTCACTTTTCAACTTTCGCAATCGCCATATGGACACCTCAATGGCAATGATGGCAGTGCTTGGCCTCGCTCTAGGCCACGAGTCCACTGAACAGAGTGCCTTTGGCACTCCAAAGTATCGCTTTGACCTTAACGCCCAATCGGACAAACAGTGCGAATTCAACTTTCGATTTAAACGCGACGAAATCAAAGTAATAGTCGACAATGTCTTGCAAGAGCTGCTCACGCTCGTTGTACTCTTCTTCTGTCCCCGAAGCTCTCAAAGAGCTGATGGTGTTGCGCTTGAACGCATCAAGCAGATCGTCGAATCGCTTGCGGCAAGAGACGCTTGTCAGACCATCTCCGTACGTCATGCACATGTTTGCAGCAACTTCGTCCCATCGCGATTTCACCGCTCCATAAGGAGCGTCGTACGGCTGAATGTGTATTACCTCCTTTAAGAGATCAACATCTGAAGCTGACTTGAACCGGAATGCTGCCTTGCGCTTGGCGCTCTCGTTCATGGGATGCAATCGGATGGAAGAGGCCACAAGGAAGAAGTTTTCACTGTGAGCTGTCCGGACAGTGAAATTCTCGAATCACTTTATACGGATGCGTCGGATAAGTGGCCTCACAGTGAATTCTCACAAGGAATTCTACTTAGCAGAATTCGTCTAATACTAAATTTGTTTAGTACGACAAGTCATCTTAGACGTATGCTGAGATATCTATGAAATGATAGATATTTTGAACGTCATTGTTGGTTTTGGGTTACGGACATGGCGTAGGGTTTTGATTGGTGTGACCATCCAATCCTTCTTCTGCAGTATCATGGGGGCCAACGAAATTGCGTCAAGGCGCCAGATGAGGTCGAAGATCTTGTACGATCTCGAGACCTTTCTCGGTTTCGGTCGCGCTCGTCTTGTCGCGGACGTCTATTACGAAAGCTATGTCGCGAGTGATTGTCCTTGCGCGTGTTCTTCGCCTTGGCATGGCCTTTTCTTCTTCCGCCCCGCACCGTAGGTGGAGTAGAAACACTGTACTTCCTCGTGGAGCATGATGGGTTTTCTGATTGCAGCCCAATCGAACTCGGTCGTATGCCACGCTAAATCCAATTCCAGCTCACATACGTCGCGGACAACTTCAGGGCTCATGTGATCAATTTGTAGGATGAATATGTTCGTTCGCATGTCTGGACAGTCAAAGTGGGCCTTCATCATACGGACATCTATGCGCTTGTCGCACTTGGCGATAAACTTGACCACCCGGTTCGTGACGCCGTCATCCTTCATTTCCATGTGGATCCCGTAGAACAGGTTAGTAATGTCTACTTCGATACCGTTCTTGGGCATTTCCACGATGTTACGCAGCTCTGCTTCGGGCGCGTTGTCATCGAGTCCCTTTGGCCCACCAGCCAACTCATGCATGGCCATGAACTGCTTGAGCATATGCTTGTCTTCGAAAGACTCCTTCCAGGTCTGCATATTTTGGTGTCGAGACCTGGGCGTTTGCAGATAGCTTGCAGGTACTCGTCGTAGGTTTCACGGTTCAGCAGCTGCAGCAAAATACAATAAATGCAGTGGCGAACGCGTAAAACACGGTAAGCGATCAGAGATGCTGCAACTCCATCTTCTGATGCCTTATGGCCGTAGTGCTAGACATCAGGACCATAATATCGCCCTCCTCCTCGTGGAGAGGACTTCCGCGATGGATTGCGACGTATGCGAGGAGAGTCAAGGGGGAGCACCGCAGGTGAAGCAGGAGCAAGCGCAGGGTCGACAGGTTGAAGGCTGATGGGGGCGCAACGAGGGAAGGTACAGCACGAGCAGCAGGCTGCACAACCACGTCGGAGGGAAGGACTGGAGGCGGGGGATCACCGTCGGGAGTAGGAGCACCGGAGTACGCGGATAAGTCGCGAAGCGCTGCGGCCACGTGGGGGCTGTAGGGTTATCGTAGAGGTAACGTTGCAATAGAACCGGCACATCCTCCATCAGTTGGGCATGAGCTCCCAGGAGGCCTCGGCGGCGTCCAATCCCAACCAATACACCAAAACGTCGAGTGAGATGGCCTTTGCGGACACCACCACAGGAACGGACCATGTGACCGCCATCATTGTGGCGGGCAAAGTTGAGGAGATCCTCAGTAACATTGAGGTCAGCGTCGCGATAGAAACGAAGGCGGCTCGCATGATACGTGGAGCGACCATGTGGATCAAAGAGATCTTCCACGATAAGAATTAAATCAGACAGCATATCGACAATGCGTTTAGACCCGCGCCATTGCGCAGAGAGTTTGGGCGGATGAGACGCGATAATAGACCAGGACGTACTCACCCAGGGCGAAATTCGCCGCTTTAGCGGCGCGCGACCAGCTAGACCTGGCGACGCGTCGTGCCTTACCACTCGACTGAGCTATTGCGCGATACATGGAGTCGAGGGAGGCAGCTAACTCAGCAATATGGCCACGTGTGGATTACGTGTGGATGAGATAACTCGTCCAAGGACATGGTGAGCGGTGGAGCACGGGGCGTGTCAAAAACAAAACTCGAAGGGGAGCCATCAGGCAATGCCGTGAACACCGTGACTGGAGCCACACCATCAAGACGTGGGGACGGCAGTTCAGAGGAACACCGGACACCTCGGCAGGAAACTGAAAAGCACCCGCAGAGGACGAAGGCAGGAAAAGAGACACCGCAGCCATTATAGATGTAGCAAACGCCGACACCGCGGAGGCAGGCAAAGGCAGTTTCCATTCCGTCATATGCTCGCAAGCGCGGACCAAATGGGCGTCCAAAGGGTAGCCCAAGGCCACTATAGCACGGCGAGACACGGTCAGGCGAGGGGTGTCAAGCGCATCGTCCACAACTCACGCGGAAATGTTTCGAAGAAGCAGAGGGCCCGCCGAAGTAGATAGTGTAACCGACCCTAATATAACATGGCCTAGTATGACGTAGCACAGGCCACCAACAGCGCGAAAGGCTGTCATCAGGCTAAAATTGACAACCAAGGAATCCGCACCCGAATCCAATAAAACAAAACCATCAGGGACTAGATTTTCAATCACCGCCGGCACAGAGCTGCCAGAGACCCGGTCCGTAGTTGTCGCCTTGAGCATAGTCGCGCTCACCTTGGAACGGTGAGGACAATCCTTTGGCCAGTGGCCACCAAGACCACAAGAACGGCATGAGCGAGGGTTTGAATGGCGCGGTGACCGACGGCGGAGGTATCATGACCAGCGCCACGGCCACCAGCCACCGCTAAAAGCTAACCACCACCTCGATCCCGGTCCAAAGAGACCAGAATCGAGCGTGACCGTTGCGCACCACGCTCACCATGATCACCTGACCCTGGCGCGAACGATACAGAACGGACGGGCTGGAAACCATCCCGTGGGGACGTGATTGGGGGCGCGAAGTGACAAAAGTCTGCATCCGGGAGTTCGAATGCTCGCGTTCCCAGCATGTGGGGCTTCATAGCCACACGCAAGTAAGCAATAAAACCCGACATATCAGAGAGTACCTTTTGTTGTCAAAATGACCCATCTCCTCCAGAACTGTCGCCTTAAACCCAGGCGGCGCTATGGCAATCGTAAGATGTCCCACCACACGCTTAGGTTCGGATTCAATCATGTACGTCATAGACAGCTTTTCGAGCATGGCATCATGTGAGACAAGTTGGAAATGCAGCTGTTCGCGTCTGTAGTGTAGCATTTAGCCGCAATTCTTTCATGTGGCGGTCAATCTTGGCAAAGTCAATTAGACCAAGGTCATCGCCTTAAAAAAATATGCAACCCATTCGTCTTCCGTGATAAACTCAGCGGGCTTGCACAAGTCGTACTTCGCGATCTTTTTTCGCCTAGCGTCAGTGATACATGCACCAACAGGCATAACATAGAATTGGAATCCCAACAAGCGCAGGGACGCGTACTGGAACCAATATTCTTGGTATGCTTGCATGAATTGTTTTTCTCCAACAGTCGAACCGTCAAAGCGGGGTGGGGCATGCCTTGTATTTGTGGTTGCCCGTGCGTTGCGTAGTCAGGCGCCGGGCCGTTTGTTGTTGCTGATTGGTCAGCGTTTTTGGCCGATTGAGAGCTGTCGGCAGCGACACTTGGTGCTAGTGAGGCGCGCCTTTTCCGATCGGAAAATGGACGTTGCAGAAATATTTCGGGGGGCCAATGGCATCGACATCATCGAGAGCCTTGGTGTGGGTCCAATATTCATGCGGCTGAATGCTTGGACCAGAGACGCATCGGACTGGCAGTGAACCGAGGCTGCTTGGTTAGAGTCAGCGGTCGGTGTCGCTTCAGTGCGATCATTCGCGTCGACGGCAGCGGCAATTGCTACCCGCTCGGGGACCAGACCGGCACGGGGGGCTTCCGTTGCTGACTAGGAGATGACGAGAGCAATAGGGGTACTCATTGTTGCTTTTGATGAGTCCTTTTTGACCTTTCTTCCTTAGGAAGAAGACTAGTTCCTCCTTTGTGGGGGACTTGTTCACACGAAAGGAAATGGACAACTGAAATAGATCGCTGAGAGAATAAACTAGCCTGAATTAAGCTGAACGTTGGAATGAGCGCACAATGGCACCATACAAACTCATATAAAACCAAGGCACAACACGGGTGATCATGAGTGCAATGCAGCAAAATTCAATGAATGCAGCGGCGAACGCGTGAAACACGGTAAACGACCAGAGATGCTGCAACTCCATCTTCTGATGCCTTATGGCCGTGGTGCTAGACCTCAGGACCAGAACACCTCTGACCTCTTGGAATATCCTGTCTAGGCCATTCCTCTTTCGAGAATGTTGTACGCTTACTCCATTGCACCAAAGAATTCTTTGTCTCGTCTTTTGGACGCTCAGTTCACAGAACAATGAAACACCTTGATGGGGGAGCAGAGGACTCCTGGGCAAAACTTGTGGCTTTTATATTGGGAGCTCTCAGAAGCATTTGCAAGACTGGCTGGGGACGTTAATCCTGGCTATACTAACACCGAATATAAACTCCCTTCCACAAACATCCAATCAGATCCTGGGACTAGTCATTCCCCTAAGATCTTCATGCTAACATGTCCTTATTGCTTACGACCTCTTGCGATGCAATGTGTAAGATGCATAAGATGCTCCGTTTCAAAGTGGGGGAGATGAGTAAGTACGTCCTCTGTCCCAAGTAGGCTGCACGACTCGGTAAAGCACCGTGCCCCTTCTCGAATTAAATCAGATGTACTGAATTACCGCGTATTTCAGTCGCAACGAATATTAAGTCTTAGAGGTCTCACCAATCAGTGAGCAGGACAAAAATATATCACAACCAATCAAAGTGTAAATCCCGGTTTCTCAGACACCTCAATTGAATTCTGGAGGGGGTTAGCCCCAAGTACCCTACCGACCACACCAAGACAAGCGAACAAGCACACATCCCAACAAATATTTCTTGTTATTGCAGTAAAGTTAGAGACATCGATATAACGCGGACCGCACTTAGGAACTTTTCTTTCTTAACAAACCTTGCTTTTGCATGCGCGGTTTGGTTCTGCCTCACCAGACACATGCTAAATACTTGCAGTTTCTATTGTGAGATATGACCACTTCTCATCGAGGTGACTTATTGCATCATAACACGTACTGTATTGTTTGGTTGCATGTCAGCATCTACCGACTTTAACGCATGCCCGATGTGGCCGTGTTTGACTGCAAAAGATAAATTTGTCGTGCCTGCCACACTTGAAGGTGCTCGAACCATTCCAATTTTGAGGTAACGATGTCACGTGGAACTTGACATAAATTCTTTTCCTACATCATTTTCGCTGCTGGCAAACCATCATTCCATACTGTAGGCCTGCTCTATGTGATTGATACTTGTGTACAGGGAACGACGGAATAAATTCCCCAGTGGTACTTTACCATATTTTCGTTATTTTAATATTGTCGTACTATTAAATCTGCAAGTAGAGATTGTAGTATTTTTAGCCAATGGGTGACAAGTACTTCTACGACCTAGTACATGATATCATGCATGATTGGGATATAGTATCGTTTCAATGCATGAACATGCTCACTCTTCCCTCCTTGAAACAATATGTAGCAATAATAATACAATAGAATCTATTATGTCATGCAAACCGTCCTATGTTGGAAACTTCAATGCCACAACAACATCACAAACGATAAAACTATAACTCACGCCGTAGAGCTACCGCTCGAAGCCCGTGTGGTACAGGGTTCATTCCATGACGTGGATGTACGTTATGCCGTATAGTTAAACCTCAGCAAGTCCGTTGTGGTAACCTCATGGGTCTTACCTAACGCGAGGTCATAATAAACTATTGTTCACTGACGTTCAACGTATTTTGTCTTCCAAAACTACTCATATCTGTTGAGAACTTATACCAGGAGCGCAAAGGCAATTTATCTTCATTTTGAGGGCGTAAAAGTTATAGACTGGTTCCTCGAATATTACTGATTGGTTAAAATGTCCCGCTAAAACGCGTCTTTCAAATCAACGTCGAGTCATGGCCTACACCAGATACACCAACGCCCAGAGCAAGAGGTGCATCGAGGGATTCGATCCAAGCACGATGTCATCCAGAGGATACGCCAAGGCTCAAAACATCGACTGGAAAACCTGTCGCACCTGGTTGAGCCGAAAGGACTCCATCATGAACAAACCATGCAACACAAAGAAATACACGCTAGACGGCCTAGGTTGCCATGACACACTTCCATTTTCATCGGAACTGCTCCAGTTTATGGATACGGTCCGCGAAGAGGAGCACTACCTGACACATGGTCGCCTGATCACGTTCATGAAGAACCATCACATGGATTGGCTTGAAGAATACTTGACTACGAAGAAATCCGAAAGTCGAGCTTACCACAGCCTGTTTCGACTATGTCAACGATTCTCAACCCGCTACCGGATTTCGCAGCAAGTACCGTGTTTCACAAAAGTCCCTAAAGTGGTTCTTGCCAAGACCAAGGCGAAATTTGCTGTATTTTGGGACAACTTTCGTGACACTGCGCCACGTGACATTATCGACGTGGATGAAACATCTGTTTTCTATGACTGTCCCCGACAAAGACTCTTGCCAAAGTTGGAGGATCGTCCAAGGTTGACATGAGCCAAAAGCACACCGACAGGATTACAGCCGTCCTCTCCGTGCGTTGCAATGGCGAAAAGCTACCAAGTCTTTTCATCCTCAAGGGCAAGCCAGGTGGGCCGATCGATACCTTGGAAGTGCCGACATTTCCTCCTGGTCATGTTTACGTCGTGCAAGAGAAAGCGTGGATGGATACAAAGTCTGGGAACTGTATCTGACTGGGCTGCTCAAGTTCGAAATTGATGGGTCTTCTGTGATTTTGGCTGACAACCTCGACGGTCATGTGTTTGTGGTGTTTCATGATATGGTGTCATCTGAATTGTTTAGCGCGTTGGAGCCATTGCCAAAGACATTGACAAGTGTTCTCCAACCTTTGGATATTGGTGTCATGGGGCCATTGAAGAGCAAGCTTCGTTACAAGTGGTTTCACGGAAAACCGGTTGTGCTGCAGCTGAAAAACGCATGGCTATGGTTAAGCGCACTAATGAAGCCTGGGAGGACATGTCATGTGAAAATTTCACTCGCTCATTTGAAAATGCGTTGCCACGGGCTTTTGTAGGGTAGCTTGTCACTTGATAATACATTTCATTTTCGAAATATTATTGGTTTTCAGAAGTATTGTAGCATTTGTCGCTGGTCGTGGTGTTCGCAGCTGAGCATTAAATTGTCTATTTTCTACAATCATCGTGGATATTGCACTTCAATTCAAAAACAGCTTGAAGAAAAATACTACTCCGGAGTTTTAATTTTCGCCGAGGGTAATTTTATTCCCCATACAAATTTCAAGATATTTCTCTAGTACCACAGGGGACAATTTCCGTCGCTCACTGCAGGGAAGGTAGGGAAGGCTTACGTTCGTTGAGAAATCTAACGCGGAAAAACCGCCTTATCAACTGGCATAGATTGCAAATTCGGGGAATCGAACTCGGGCAATGCGGTAACACCCTATACCATTAACGGCTTGGCCAAAATGGATCCCTTAAAAGGGATGCTTACATTGAATCTGTGTCTACGAACTGGGGGGATGAATTTGTGTAGGAAATTTGCTTGAAAGCGATTACTGAGCCGTCGTGAATAGAAAATCCAAGGCAATCTCAACTAGTGAAATTTAGAACGTGTATCTTATCATGTCCTTTGTCGTGGCCAAATACGTAACGCATTGGCTAATTAATTCCACTCATAAAGTCATCGTAGACTGTGTTGAACAGTCTATGGAATGTTGATATTTTGAACGCCATGGGCCAGTGACATGGCGCAGGGTTTTGATTGGCGTGACCATTCCGATCCTTCATCTGCAGCATCATGGACGCCAACGCATTTCGCAATTGCGTCAAGGCCACAGATGAGTTCGACGACCTCGTACGACTTTACGATTGACTCTGCTCGCATTGCGCAGCGCCCGCGTGCGTTTGGCAACCAAAAGCTGCTGGTGTACCACAAGCAGGCCGACAAAATTGAACACACGACGTTTGAAGCGTTGCCTGATCTTTTGTGTCCCGGTGACCTCTTGGTGCTGAACGACACCCGTGTCGTGCCTGCCCAGGTGCCGTCATGAATTATCATGACGTATGGAATTCAGTGCGTCTCATGGTTTCAATCAGGTGCGGCTGGAAGAACCCATCGTTGGGACATGCTCGTCTTTTCTGTTCCTCGACCCCCTGTGCTCTGTGACGACCAACATGGAAGTCCTCCTCAGCTCCCGCGTCGATGTTGGCAGCGTGCTCACGTTACCCAAGGGCTTGACTTTTCGCGTCAACGAGCTCATCGGTGGTGATCCTGAAGTTCATCGTGGCAATCTCTTCGGTTTAAAGGGGACTTTGCACGAGTACTTGGCATCAGTCGGTGAAATGCCGCTGCCGCCATACGTGGCCCGCGTCCCCGACAAAGAAGATGAAAAGGCCTATCAAACCTCGGTGGCCCAAGTGCCAGGTGCAACATCAATGCAAAATCACCTATTGTGCCCACCTTACGCAACTTGTAGGTGCCATTGCGGCGCCGACTGCTGGCTTGCACTTCTACCCAGCACTCCTTGAACGCCTGCGTGCTGCTGGCATTGAGCACGTGTGTTTGACCTTGCACGTGGGCTATGGTAGCATTCTTGAGAGTTGATGACTTGAGGTTTCACGAATATGTATCGAGTGTAGGCACGTTTCGGAGCTTCTCCACCGAGTTTATCGAGCAGCATCAAATGGACCGAGAGCGCTACCACGTGAGTGTCGAAGCCGGCGCAGCAATCCACAAAGCTCTGCATGAGAATCGCCGCGTCATTGCGGTTGGCACCACCGCCACTCGCGTGTTGGAGACTTGCGCGGACTCGTTCTTGGCGCCGTCGCCACCGGAAGAACTGTCGGGTGAAGCTGGCATTTTCATCTACCCGCCGTACAAGTTCAAGGTTCTCTCGGGCTTGTTCACCAACTTCCACTACCCCAAGACGTCGGTGTTGACGCTCACGGCAGCTATGGTCGGGTCGCGGGACATCCTTATCGACCGCATTTACAAGGAAGCGCTCGCACGAGAGTACTTGTGGTACTCGTACGGTGATGGGATGGTCGTGTTGTAAAACGGGTGGACGACACCAGCGATCCCTAGAGATTGCCAGCGACTACCGACTCGACTACTTTGTTTTGGCGTCATTCCATTCACAAGGAAAGAGAACATGAATACAATGTTGTCACGACTCAATATAAACCAAACGATTAACGAGCTACTGCCTATTCGGCGTTGTCGTCGCGCCAGTGCTCGACGAGGTTGGTAAAGATGCCCTTGGGGTTCTTGAGCAGCTGCGCGGGCGTGTCAAACTCGGCCGCCGACCCCTTGTCCATCACGAGGATGCGGTCGCTGTCCAAGATCGTGTTGATGCGGTGCGCAATCGTCAAGCACGTGCAGTCCTGGAACGACTCGCGGATGCTGTCTTGGATGAGGCGGTCCGTGTTGGCGTCGATCGACGCCGTCGCTTCGTCCATCAAGATCACCTTGGACTTCTTCAGCAGCGCGCGCGCGATGCAAATCAGCTGCCGCTCGCCCACGCTGAAGTTCTGGCCGCGCTCGTCCACCTTGTCGTCCAGCGACGTCACGGCGTTGTGCAAGTTGGCGCGCTTGATGGCCGTCCAGATCGAGTCGTCGCCGTACCGGTCGAACGGGTCCAAGTTGGACCGGATCGTGCCGGAGAACAGCACCGGGTCCTGCGGAATGATCGAGATCTTGTCGCGGAGGTCGTGGAGCCCGATCGTCGCGATGTCGACGTCGTCCATCGTGATTTGGCCAGCGTCCAACTCGACCAGGCGCATGAGCGCCACGACCAGGGACGACTTACCCGCTCCCGTGCGGCCGACAATCCCGATCTTTTCCTTGGCGTGGATCGTGAACGTGAGCTTGCGCAGGACGCGGGGAAGACCTTGGCGGTAGCGCAGGTCCACGTTGGTGAACGTCACTTTGCCTTGGGATGGCCACTTGGCATTTTCGAGTTCCAGTTGCTTGATGGGCTCGGCGTTCAACTCGGCTTCCACCTCCATCGTGGTGTACGTGTGCACTCGTTCTACACTGACCATCTGAGTTTGGATGGTACTCAACATGCGAACGCTCCAGTTGAGACTTTGGGTGACGTTGAATGCATAAGACAGCGACACACCCGCCAAACCCGCAAAGGCGACCCCTGCGTTGGCTTCATGACCCAGCACGGCGAACAGAGCCGCCGAAGTTGCGACCATCGTGCCAGCAAACTCCAGGCGTAAAGCAAGCCAGCAGTTGGCGCTGAAGTTCAAAAAGTACGCACGCTGGTTGCGGTCGAGCATGATTTCGTTGCGTGCAGCAAACTGAGACTCAACACCAAACGCTCGGATGGTTGGAAGGCCCTCGAGGGTTTCCGTCAGCAGAGCGTAAACAGGGGAGCGGGAAATGCTATCAAGGCGTTGCAATTCGCGGGAAGTCTTGATAAAGTAGCGTTGACTGGCGTAGTAGAGCACTCCGAGCGGAATCAAAATCACTGAAAACCATGGCGTAACGTACACAACGGTGCAAATGGTCGTGATCACGCTGAACACCGTGCCAAAGAGCATACCCCAGTTGGCTGGAATCGTTTCATCGATCGCATACACATCCTTACTCATGCGGTTGACAATGCGGCCGAGCGGTGTCGTGTCGAAAAAGGACATCGGAGCACGCAAGACGCGCGTGAGCAGTTGATTGAACATCAACGTCGACCCTCGCAATCCCGTTACGTACAAAGCCAAACTTTGCACGAACATCAAGGTGATCACAACAGCGTTGAGCCCCATGAAGATGTACAGGTAGTATAGCTGACCGTGGGACGTATCGGCCGCGTTCTCACTCCAGTACGACAACCAGAAAGTCGACGACAAGTTGGCGCAGTTGGTCAGCACGTAGAAGAAAATAACCATGAACCCCATACAAAGACCACCGCATGCGTCAATCCACACCTTGTACGTAGACCATGGCACATCGCCTGTGCTGCGGTCTTCGTCTGCAATCAACGCTGCGTTGTTCGCTTTGTCCGTGTCCACATCACTGCGGTTTGACTCAGTGCGCTGGCGAGCTTCAATCTCTTCGTCGTTTTCTCCGTGGTGTTCGACGACCTCGTCTTCTTTGTCCGGAGCATCCGGGACACTTTCCATCATCTTGGCCAACACGCCACCGGCCGTGTCCATCAAACTCTGGTACGTGCCTTGCTCCACGACGCGTCCTTGCTCCAGCACGACGACCGAGTCGCAATCTTTCAAAAAGTTCAACCCGTTCGTGACCAACACGACCAACTTGCCCTTGAGCGCCGTCTTGATGCACTGCTTGAAGATGTCCGACCCTACGTGCGCATCCACGGCCGCC
>NW_008580154.1:352049-355599 GCF_000520115.1 Aphanomyces invadans
GCCTGGACACGCCACGTCAGTATGATATTTCTAAACCTTATCATCGGCATACCTCTGGCACAACGAGCATCGCCCAGAATGCCAGACAACAGAGTGCTCTTCCCCGACCCGACGGCTCCAACGACCGCACACAAAGTGCCATCTTTGATCACAATGTTGATGTCGTGCAAAATGGGTTCAATTTGACAGTTTTCATCAGCGTCAGTTTCCTGCGCCGAATCCCATTCGAAGTCCGCGTGTTGGAGCGAGATCGACGTCACTTTCAACGGACCTGCAGTCACAGGCTCGCGCTCTTCCATGGTGAAGAACTCTTCCAAACGCTTAAAACTGACTTGAGCTTCGACGAGCGAGTTGATCACGTTGGGTAACATGAACAATGGAAAGCGCAAGATGTTGAAAAGCGCTAGCGAAGTCAAGGCCGTCCCGACGTCCAACGAGTTGCCCATGTAAACGTAAGCAAAGAACGACGTGACTGTGACGAGCGACGGCACGCCGTTAAACACCATGCTCGACGCCGCGCGCGCGTAAATGTAAGTGCGGAGTCGTTCCAACTCGTTGCTGCGGAACTGCATCACGCGGTTCGTGAACGAGTTTTCCCACGCTTGGAGCTTGATGACTTTGATGCCGCTGAGCACTTCGTACACGACCTTGACGCGCTCGTCCTTGACTGTCATCAGTGCACGCTGCAGCGTTCGCATGTACTGTGAAATAGCAGCCGTCGCCGGAATGATGAGGAGCATCACGATGACACCGGCAAGGAACGACACGCCCAATTGCAAGTACAGCAAGTAGGAGGAGATGCCAATCTGGAACAAGGCATACCAAATTGCATGCAGGTAGTTGGTGATTTCTTGCAAACGCTGGGCATCGACGCTCATGAGGTTGGTGATTTCGCCCGTCGACTTCTTGGCACGAGCAGACGCGGCAAGGACGAGTGACTTTTGGTACACGGCAGTGACAATGGCCGAACGGAACCGCAGTCCCGTTTCGAAACACAGAAAAAAGTACTGACGCAACGAGAATGATTGCACAACCCCAGACACGAAGATCGCAGCCGCGTACCACAACCCCGTGTTCAATTCGGCGGTCGGGTCGCTGAGGAATGCAATGATATACTTGATCACCATGGGGCCGACAAACTGCAACGAATCATGGAGTAGCTTGAGGACTCCAGCAAAGACAAATTGGGCGCCGAACGACCGCGCCAACGCCCACCAGAGTCGCGGGTTCGATTTCGTGAGTTCAATCTCCCAGTACTTCTTGAACGTCGCCGAGATTTGCGCGGCCCGGTCGTCCGCGTTCAACTGGTAGAGGTCGTCAAATTCCAACGGACGCTTGTTCCCGAGATCCAAGAGCGGGGTCAACCACGAGAAGAAAACGTTACTCATGCATCCGCCCAGTTCCGACGGACTCTTATCTCCCAAGCCATGGTCGGTCGCTTCCTTGCCAAGAAGGGGTAGGCGCTCCTCCTTCTTGTACACGATCTTGGCCGCCGCCATGTCTCGGTTTCCTGGCAAATTTCGAAGTGGAATAAAAAAGGTGTGGATATAACTGGTCGAAAACCAGTCGAACATTCCCATCTTCCATGGATTGGTCTGTCCTTCGAACTTCGGATTTGGCGCAAGTACTTTATCGAAGGGTCGGAACAACCACACCGACCATACTTTATTTCATATGAACGATTGTGTGGGTGATTACTTACACGGTATGCGTACTTAAATGGCCACGATAGAACGGCTTTTAGGTTCGACATCACCCACACTTTGAGGTGCTTGGGTTGGGGCGTCAAGGCGTGAGTGTGGGTGCTGTTGGATGGTGGAGACATATTTCGTCGAGTGCATTGAGCAAACTAGACACGCTGTGAAGAAATGCCAGTGGACTAGACAATCACGAGGCGTTGGTAGGAGTTTCGACTGCACGTGGCGAGCACTAGCCCTGAGATAACTAGGAGTAGGTAGACCTCCACGTAGTAATGTCGCAAAAAGTTAAACAAATAGTACTCTGAAGTGCATGGATGTCAACTTGCTAACCAAGGCTCGAAATCCTAAACAATGTCGCACCGCAGCGTTGCGTGGAAGGAGTTCAGTTAAAACGTTGGCGAGCTTGGATCCTCGTTTTGCAGGACGTTGCAATGCTTACAGCTTGTAGTGTGCTGAATAACCATTGACATCTGTCCTACTAGTAAATGAGTTAGTTGGACGAACTACTAGTGCCAAATAAACAAACATCTTGGGGCTCGTACTACGCCTGCAACCGAAGTTCGAAGTCTGGACCTTTTCAAATGGCTGACATGCACTCACAGTCATGACGTTGCATGACAAGGCCATGGAGGACACGGCGGCATCCCGTCCACTTCTCGATAAAGCGAGTGCGAGCCATGGCATGGAGGGCAAGAGCCCATCTCAAATAGGCGGGTTCTTGAGCAGCGCCATGTTCTCGTGGCTCACGCCTCTTATGGATCTTGGGTATAGTCGTCCCCTCGAGTTTGACGATTTGTATCAGCTCAATCCCAACAACCGTGCACAGTACATCTCGGCGGCGTTCCAGAAGAACTGGGCCATTGAGGTAGCCAAGCCCAAGCCACGACTGTGGCTCGCCCTGGCCCGGTCGTTTGGCGGGCCATTCATCGTGGCTGGATTCCTCCGACTCATCACAGACTCGTCGCAGTTTGTTGGCCCCTTGATGATCAAGCTCATGATCGCATTCCTGAGCGATCGGTTAGCAGACGTGACCATCGGGCTCTATTACGTCCTCGCGATCTTGCTTGCTGGGGTCATCCAATCGTTTTCGTTGCGGCAGTACTCCTTTCTGTGCTCTGAAACTGGCCTGCGCGTTCGATCAGCCATCGTGACCGCCGTGTACGACAAATCGCTTGTCCTGGCCGCATCTTCTCGCGCGAAAAAGTCGATGGGCGAGATTACCAACCTCATGAGCATTGATGCTCAGCGTCTGCAAGAGCTTACGGGTTCTCTCCATGCAATCTGGTTGCCCTGTACCAAATGCTCGTGACCTCTTATTTGCTCTACTTGCAGCTGGGCGTCGCATACTTTGCCGCGTTCGCCATCATGCTATTGCTCGTTCCCGCGACAACTACCGTGTCTACGGCGATGCAGCGCCTCCAACGAGCCCTCATGACCGTCAAAGACGGCCGAGTCAAGGCTGTGTACGAAGTTCTCAGTGGCATCAAAGTGCTCAAGCTGCAGGCATGGGAGACGTCGTTTGCGACCCGCGTGATGCAGCTTCGCTCCAACGAACTCAACAAACTGCGAGCGTACGTATTTGCACGGGGGGCGGCGACGATGGTATTCAACGGCGTACCGACTCTTGTGACCATCGCATCGTTCTTTGGGTACATTTACATGGGCCACAAGTTGGACGTCGGGACTGCCTTGACTTCACTCGCCCTCCTCAACATTTTGCGGTACCCTCTGTACATGCTTCCATTCGTGATCAACTCGATCGCGGAAGCCCAAGTGAGTTTTGGACGGCTGGAAGAATTCCTCCTCATGGACGAGCGTGAACCGGTGACGGCGGGACCGTTGAAGGAAAC
>NW_008580154.1:358586-360191 GCF_000520115.1 Aphanomyces invadans
ACGACCTGAAGATCTTGCCGGGCGGCGACCTCACGGAAATCGGCGAAAAAGGCATCAACTTGAGTGGCGGCCAGCGTACTCGAGTCGCCATTGCCCGTGCCGTGTACCAAGGTAGGCCTGTTCACCGACTCTGGTCTTTGGCGCAAGCGTGATGTGTCATTGTGAGTAGATGCCGACATGTACCTGCTGGACGACCCGTTGGCGGCCGTGGATGCGCACGTCGGGTCGGACATCTTCAAGCAGTGCATCAAGACGGCGCTCAAGGGCAAGTTGGTCGTGTTGGTCACGAACGGGTTGACCTTTTTGAAAGATTGCGACTCGGTCGTCGTGCTGGAGCAAGGACGCGTCGTGGAGCAAGGCACGTACCAGAGTTTGATGGACTCGGCCGGTGGCGTGTTGGCCAAGATGATGGAAGGCAACTTGCACCATGCACCACGTGACAACGTGTTGCATCACTTTGATGACAAGTCGGAATTCCATCGCCCAACCGAACAAGTTGTTGAAGAAAAAGGAATCGACAGTGACAAGGGTGCCTTGATCACGGACGAAGACCGTAGCACGGGGGATGTCCCGTGGTCCATATACAGAGTGTGGATCGACGCGTGTGGTGGCGTTGGTATTGGCTGTGTGGTGGCTTTGCTGTACTTGGTGACGAGCTGCGTAAACTTGTCGGCGTCGTTCTGGCTGTCGTACTGGAGCGAGAACGCCGGCAATTCGACCCACAGCCAATTCTACTACTTCAACGTGTTCATGGGGCTGAGTGCGGCCAGCATTGGGATGCTGTTTGTGCAGACGCTGGCGCTGTTTCTCGCGGGCCTGCGTGGGTCAGCCCACCTCTTCAGCGCGTTGCTCACCCGCGTGCTTCGTGCACCGATGTCGTACTTCGACACGACGCCGCTCGGTCGCATCATGAACCGCATGAGCAAGGACGTGTACGCTCTGGACGAAACGCTTCCGTCCAACTGGGGCATGCTCCTCGGCGCCACGTTCTCGTTCATCACGACCATTGGCACCGTTGTCTACGCGACGCCGTGGTTCACGGTGCTCTTGCCGCCACTGGCAGCGTTCTACTACGTGAGCCAGCGATACTACATCAGCACGTCCCGTGAGTTGAAGCGGCTAGATAGCATCAGTCGGTCTCCAGTTGTCGCCTTGCTGACAGAAACCCTGGATGGCATCCCAACTATTCGCGCCTTTGGCGTCGAACGGCAATTTGTTGCACGGAACCAAGCCCTGCTGGACCGCAACCAACGCGCGTACGTCTTGAACATAAGCGCGAATTGCTGGTTGTCCTTGCGGCTAGAAATCGTCGGGACAGTGGTCACGGCTGGCGCTGCCTTCTTCGCGGTCCTTGCCCATGGAAATCATGCAGGTGTGGCGTTTGCTGGGCTGGCTGGTGTCGCGCTCTCGTGCACTCTGAACGTGACGCAATACCTCAACTGGACCGTACAGATCGTCAGCATGCTCCAAACGCAGATGATCAGTGTCGAGCGAATTCACGCGTATTCCACGATGGAAGTGGAGGCCGAGTTGAACGCCGAGCCTATCAAGCAACTGGAGCTCGAAAATGCCAAGTGGCCATCCCAAGGCAAAGTGACGTTCACC
>NW_008580154.1:372471-376693 GCF_000520115.1 Aphanomyces invadans
AATGCCAAGTGGCCATCCCAAGGCAAAGTGACGTTCACCAACGTGGACCTGCGCTACCGCCAAGGTCTTCCCCGCGTCCTGCGCAAGCTCACGTTCACGATCCACGCCAAGGAAAAGATCGGGATTGTCGGCCGCACGGGAGCGGGCAAGTCGTCCCTGGTCGTGGCCCTCATGCGCCTGGTCGAGTTGGACGCTGGCCAAATCACGATGGACGACGTCGACATCGCGACGATCGGCCTCCACGACCTCCGCGACAAGATCTCGATCATTCCGCAGGACCCGGTGCTGTTCTCCGGCACGATCCGGTCCAACTTGGACCCGTTCGACCGGTACGGCGACGACTCGATCTGGACCGCCATCAAGCGCGCCAACTTGCACAACGCCGTGACGTCGCTGGACGACAAGGTGGACGAGCGCGGCCAGAACTTCAGCGTGGGAGAGCGGCAGCTGATTTGCATCGCGCGCGCGCTGCTGAAGAAGTCCAAGGTGATCTTGATGGACGAAGCGACGGCGTCGATCGACGCCAACACGGACCGCCTCATCCAAGACAGCATCCGCGAGTCGTTCCAGGACTGCACGTGCTTGACGATTGCGCACCGCATCAACACGATCTTGGACAGCGACCGCATCCTCGTGATGGACAAGGGGTCGGCGGCCGAGTTTGACACGCCCGCGCAACTGCTCAAGAACCCCAAGGGCATCTTTACCAACCTCGTCGAGCACTGGCGCGACGACAAGTCGGGGGAGCTTGTCGTCACGTCGTAAGGCTGCTGAATACTACGCCTTGCTGTCGATGCATGGATGCGTCATTCGGGGGATGGTGGGGCGTGGTCTCCAGTCACTTCCAATGTGGTGTCTGCTGTCCACCCGACCCTGTGTTATGACGCTGCCTGTTCATCTCCAGAATGGGGTCGCCATGGTGAACTCCACCGGAGATCGACATCACGATGTTGGGAACAACTAACCGATGCTGTACCAAGTGATGGTCGTAGTGTTTGCATCATGGTGTGTCCTCGGCGTAGTGGGCTGACGGTCGACGCAACTTTTCGCAGCAACAATGGCATTGTGTATTGTAGATTCAGTCCAAAAAACGTAAAATGTACAAAACAGGCTCCAACGCACGTCCAGTCGCATGAGGCAAGAACACAACTCCTCGTTTCATGTGTGGTGCCGCCGTTGTGTACACGAGCTGTTTGAACTCGTCGATGTTCGGTACTCGAACGTCCACGGGATCCAATGGTGTGCCTGAGGACTGGCCACGAAAGTTGCGTACGTTAGGAACTAGTTGGAAGCGGAAAAGTGTTGCTTCCAGTGGGGTATCTTGCTCGCTTGATGGAGCTTGCCATGGAATTCCAAGGCGTTGACGAACGAGTGATACAAAACGTCTGAAACAAACCAATGAAATCTTTCTGGACAAATATATTGAAGTTTGCCGATTGCGCGTGAGAAATTCTGCGCGAGAATTATTGGCGCTCCATTTCCATTTTCAACTGCCGCTACAATAGCGTGGGAGCAGCTGAGGTCGTGATAGGCGTTTGCGTGACAGGCTTGCGCGGCAAAGGCGAAGGCGTCGCGGTATTGTTCACGAACGGCTCGACGAAGTCACGAATCATGGAGAGACGAGTGTAAACAACCGGCGTGTTCACTTCGGTACACCCCGTGCTCCGGCTGACCAGACCCACCATCTTCTCCGACCCGTTGTCTTGCACAGTCAAAGGGTAGCCAGGGCCTTGTAGGCACGCCTCTTTGCCCCCCTTGCCGCCCACGCACACCACGCTCTCATTTGCGATTTCGGGAGACATCCACCTGGCGCATTGGTCATTGCTAACAGTGACGTCACGAAGTTCCGACAAGGCGGCGAATTGCACGTGTTGCGTGCCCCAACCACGGACTATCGTGGGGGTACCCGCCTCGACAACGTCGTACGAGACTTTCACGGGTGTGAACTTGGAGTGTCGTTCGAGGAGCATGACGGCAACGTCGTTCGAGCCGGTCTTGGCGTTGTACTTGGGGTGGATGAATGTCTCCTTGACCTTGATTCGTTCGCCGTCGCTCGTGGTGTTGACGGAATCCGATCCGATCGAGACGTAATCGAAGCTTTGATCCTTGCAGCTGGCCGCAGTCAGGATGACGTTGGTGGCGATCAAGCTGCCGCCGCACAAGTTGCGGCCAAACGAGCCTGATTGCAAGACGCTCACATACTCGTGCATTCCGGTGGCTCGTTGAGCAGTGGCAAGGACCGCACACAATGCAAAGGCAACTTTCATGGTAGCAAGTCAATTGAAAAATGCGTCGAGTCAAGGGAGCGCAACGACGGGTGCGCCGATATGAGCACCTGTCTCGTCGCGAAAAAACCGTGGCAAGCTTTGGCACCATCAAAAGAATGTGCAGCCTGGTACATCCCTGGCAAGCCATCCAACAATGCGCTGCCTGATCTGTAAATCAATACATTAGGGACTGCTTCGTCGAGGAGCTTTATGCTGGCAAATCTGACTTGTATCGAACACACAGGCAGCCATGAGACTGCCATGCAACAACGATCAACGTACGCAACGATGAAAATTCCCGAGCGCTCTCGCTGGATTGGCCCTGAGACAAGTACTGATGGCACCGACACGATGGAACTGATTTCGAGGCATTGCATTGCTTTCTCAATCACGCATCAACGACTTTCCGCGACAAGGCCGCGGTGGGACCTGTCTTTGTGACCTGTTCTAACTTAAGCTGCTTCTCTTTGTACTGCTGGCGCATGTACGCAGCGGTGGAGTTGCTTGCATCACCAAGACACTTGACGTGCGGGCTATCGCCAAAGTGACCGGCGAAGTGTCGTCGAATGTCGTGCCGATCTGTAACTCGTTTGAAAAGCTCGGCGTGGAGAACATGTGCACCCTTAACCACTTGCACGAACCTGCCGTGTTGAAGAAGCCGTCACGGACAATTCAGCCATCGGCAAGTCCAAAGTGTACTTTACCTCGGGGCTGTTGCAGCATTTGGAAGACCTGCGCGCCGTTGCCTTGCGGACCCAGGTACGATCTTGTTGCAGGCCCGCGTTCGCGGATGGGTGGCCGGCCGCAAGTTCCGTGTCGCGTTGTCCAAGGAACGCCAGCGCAAGCTAGAACTCAAGCGCGCCCCCGAAGCCAAGACCCATGCAAATGCGAAAGCAGCAGCGGAAGCGGCCGCAAGGTCAGAAGAACAAGAAAAGGTTCGGGCCCTGCACCAAGCCGAAGCTTCACGACTCCAATCAAACCAAATAGATGAAATGAGCAGTCGACACCACCTCCGAAGGCAGCGACGGAGAACGCATGTCTTCAGGGTCGCAGAGGTTTCTGGCGTTTGCGGCCGCCCGTATCACCGAAGCCGAAGCCGCCGCTGTGTTGGCCCAAATGGCCGCCATGGCGGCACTCACGCACAACCGAGTCATCCAAGCCGAGAAAGTGGCGCTGCGGCCAACATGGCGGCGTATATCGCCGAACATGCCGCGGCCGAACTGCTGCGCGAAAACGAACGGCTCAAGCTCCAAGTCCTTACGTTGCAGAGCAAGATGGTGCGGGCACAGCAAGTGTCGTTGGTGTCGGCCAAGGTTGTCGACAGTCGGTTGAAATTCCGCGAAGGCCGGCAGTTTGTTGAGTACAAGCTCCAGATCGAAACCAACAACCGCGGTACGCTGTTCGTGTGGCATCGATACAGCACGTTCCGAAACTTGGCGACGACGCTCCAGACCAAGAACGGATACCGCCGCAAGGACATCCCGGACTTACCCAACAAGCAACTGTTTGGGTCGTTGCTGTCGGACAGATCGATCCAAGAACGTATCGGTAAGCTGAACCAGTTCCTTGAAGTGGCGACAAACACGAACTTCTTGCAGTGGGGCCTCCGCGTCGCCCAGGACAAGTGTGTGTACAAGGGCCGCACGCTCGTCGAAAAAAGCCGACAACCTCAGTAACATCAAAAGATTCTACTACCTGTATATTTCAATATCACTTCATGTAGGTGGCATACGACATGTATCAAACAAATTTCTGGAAGGGTATTGGAGAACCGAAATGCCATTGAGATATGATTGGACGAAATGTATTTGAACCGTTTTGATTGGGCGATCAATTTGTCGTTTGGCAACGTAACAATTTACATCGAACATATCATGAATGTGATTGGTGGAAATAGGAAGGATTGCTCAATCTCATTGGTAGAAATGCAAAGGATGAACTGTTCGTTGAAATGT
>NW_008580154.1:404254-407960 GCF_000520115.1 Aphanomyces invadans
ACTTTGCCTTGGGATGGCCACTTGGCATTCTCGAGCTCCAGTTGCTTGATAGGCTCGGCGTTCAACTCGGCCTCCACTTCCATCGTGGAATACGCGTGAATTCGCTCGACACTGATCATCTGCGTCTGCACTGTGCTCAACATGCGGACGCTCCAGTTGAGACTTTGGGTCACATCGAAGGCGTACGACAGAGCGACTCCGACAAGCCCTGCAAACGTGACGCCGGCGTGGGTTTCATGACCCAAGACAGCAAACAAGGCAGCACCGGTCGCGACCATGGTGCCGGCAAACTCGAGGCGAAGCGCGAGCCAGCAGTTGGACGTAAACTTCAAAAAGTACGCGCGTTGGTTTCGGTCCAAGAGCGACTCGTTGCGCGCCGAGTAGACCTTTTCGACGCCGAACGCTCGGATTGTCGCCATCCCTTCCAATGTTTCCGTGAGCATCGAGCACACAGGAGAACGTGAGATGCTGTCGAGTCGCTGCAATTCCCGCGACGACTTGATGAAGTACCGCTGGCTCGACGCGTAAATGACCGCGATCGGAACCAGCACCACCGTGAACCATGGCGTGACGTACATGACCGTGCACAACGTCGTGAGTACGTTAAACACCGTGCCAAAGAGCATTCCAAAGTTGTCGGGAAGCCCTTCGTCTATGGTGTACACGTCCTTGCTCATGCGGTTCACAATCCGGCCAAGCGGGGTCGTATCGAAGAACGACATGGGCGCGCGAAGGATGCGACCCGTCAGGTCTCGAAACATCTTGTTCGACGCCGCCAAACCCACCAAATACAACACCAAACTGCGAACGTACATGAGCATGATGGCCACCAGATTGAGAGCGATGAAGATGGATAGATAGTACGTCTGCGAATGCACCGAGTCCGACACAGCGTATTCGCTCCAGTACGACAACCAGAAGGTCGCCGACAACGACGTCATGTTGGTCACTACGAACAAAAGCACCACAAACGCAATGCTGGCAACGCCACCACAGGCCGCCATGTACACCACATAAGTCGGCCACGGCACGTCGCCAGTGCTACGGTCTTCGTCTGCGATCAGGGTCGAGTTGGCGCTCAAGACGTCTGTGTCACTGCGATTCGATTCCGTCCGCTCACGGCGCTCGACTTCTTCGGCGCCATCTGGCAATGGTTCGACTCCGGTCAACGTGCAAGGAGAGGCTACATCATTCTCCGCTGCGTGCTCTTGGCACAAAGTCACCATCTTGGCCAACACGCCATCGGCCGAGTCCATCAAACTCTGGTACGTGCCTTGCTCCACGACGCGTCCTTGCTCCAGCACAACGATCGAGTCGCAATCTTTCAAAAAGTTCAACCCGTTCGTGACCAACACGACCAACTTGCCCTTGAGCGCCGTCTTGATGCACTGCTTGAAGATGTCCGACCCGACGTGCGCATCCACGGCCGCCAACGGGTCGTCCAGCAGGTACATGTCGGCATCTACTCACAATGACACATCACGCTTGCGCCAAAGACCAGAGTCGGTGAACAGGCCTACCTTGGTACACGGCACGGGCAATGGCGACTCGAGTACGCTGGCCGCCACTCAAGTTGATGCCTTTTTCGCCGATTTCCGTGAGGTCGCCGCCCGGCAAGATCTTCAGGTCGTCCGTCAAGCTGCTGACCTGAATCGCATTCTGGTAGCGGGCGTGGTCAAACGGGAGGCCAAACGTCACGTTGTCGCGCAGCGTCGCGTTTTGGATGAATGGCTGCTGGCTCACGTACGCCACGGACCCAAACCGGTGCACTTGGCCTGGACACGCCACGTCAGTACGATATTTCTAAACCTTATCATCGGCATACCTCTGGCACAACGAGCATCGCCCAGAATGCCAGACAACAGAGTACTCTTCCCCGACCCGACGGATCCAACGATGGCGACCAGGTTGCCGTCGGTGAGCTTCAAGTTGACATTGTGCAGAATTGGCCCAGGCGTGTCTGTGGGCGGCGCGTCTGTCTTGTCGTGCTGCGCCGCATCCCATTCAAAATCGGCGTGCTGCACCAAGATGGACGTTTCCTTCAACGGTCCCGCCGTCACCGGTTCACGCTCGTCCATGAGGAGGAATTCTTCCAGCCGTCCAAAACTCACTTGAGCCTCCGCCCATGTGTTGACAACATGGGGCAGCATGAACAGCGGAAACTGCAAGATGTTGAACAGCGCCATCGACGTCAGGGCTGTCCCGATGTCGAGTGTGTTCCCGAGGTAAATATACGCGAGGAAGGACGCAACGGCGACCATAGCAGGCAGCCCACTGTAGATCATGTCGGTCCCGGCGCTGGCAAACTTGTACGTTCGAAGGCGCTGGAGCTCGGTCGACCGGTAGCCCATGACCCGGTCCAAGTAGGACAGTTCCCACGCTTGGAACTTGATCACTTTCATCCCGCTCAGTACTTCGTACACAACCTTCATCCGTTCGTCCTTCACTTGCATCAGCGACGCTTGGCAGGCTTGCATGACCTTGGACACAATCGCCGTGGCAGGGATGATGAGGATCATGACGGCTACGCCCGCCAAGAACGCGTAGCCCAATTGCAGGTACAGCAAGTAGGACGAACCGATGATTTGAAATAGCGCGTACCAGAGCGCGTGCAAGTCGGACGGCAAGTCTTCGAGGCGCTCGCCGTCGATGCTCATGAGATTTGTGATCTCGCCCGTCGATTTCTTTGCGCGAGAAGACGCAGACAAAACGAGGGACTTTTCGTACACGGCGGTCACAACGGCCGATCGAAAGCGCATCCCGGTCTGAAAACACAAGAAAAAGTACTGGCGCAACGAAAACGACTGCACGACGCCGGCCAGGAAGATCGCGAGCGCGTACCACAGCCCAGTGCTGACTTGGGCCGTTGGGTCGCTCAGGAATGCAATGATGTACTTGATCACCATCGGCCCCACAAACTGCAGTGAGTCGTGCAACAGCTTGAGGAACCCGGCGCCAACAAACGGTCCCCCAAACGACCAACCGAGCGCCTTCCACATTTGGGGCTTGATCTTAGCCGCCTCGATCGCCCACTGCTTCTTGAACACGGATGACACGTGCACGGCACGGTTGTTCACATTAAGTTGATACAAATCGTCGAACTCGAGCGGGCGCTTGTTCCCGAGATCAAGCATCGGGGTCAGCCAGGAAAAGAAGACGTTGCCAAAGCACCCCGCCATGTCGGACGGGGTCTTGTCCCCCAGGCCATCTTCATGACCATCCAAAACTTTGTTCAATAGAGGTAGCTTCTCGTCCTTCTTGCCGCCTTTAGAGGTCATGACCGCTCGCCGCCGGTCTTCTCACTCGATTGCAACCAATTGATCACTGATCGACCATGCCAGGCAACGAGCGCAAGCCCCGACAAACTGGACACCGTGATTTGTAGCCAATCAAATCTATAAAAAAATCGAAGGTGCATTCTGATTGGCTTTGTCTTTATTCGAACTTGATAAACATATCGTCCAGGCGCCCGTAATATCCGACGGGGTTTGTCCCGCACGAATCCGGAAATGGTATATTTTGAACCAATGAAAATGGTTTCTTCTAACCTGAACGAATCATGTGGAAAGACATATAATACACACACGACACTGAACCGACAATTCCTGAATTTTCGATTGGATGACCGACACTGCATCGGAGTTTGATTCGTCAATTGAAAAAATCGATTTGTGATTGGGCGAGGAGCTTGTCGCGGCGGCAACAT
>NW_008580154.1:416417-480445 GCF_000520115.1 Aphanomyces invadans
ACAAACTGTAACCAAGTCAATTGATATCGTGTATTTCAGCCAATCAATCGATTGTCGGTTTGATTTGTCGCATTTGCCATTCTATCTATACATAGAATATTCAACCAATTAGAATACACTTTATTGTGGCATATCTCGTTGACATTCAATTTAAATGGTATTGATTCAATATATATAAAATACCTAAAGGATTATTTGAACCAATTAAACAAAGAAAGAAGTATTTGTGCTCTTAGCACGAATTTGGTCGGATGTTAACGAGCCCACTGCACATACGAGCGTGCAATATAAACAGCGCAAACTTATAGTTTACTCCGTAAGTTTTCATACCATATACTGAACGACGAAATATTACAAAGATTGCATCCATCCAAGAACCAGACAACTCCATATTCTCACAAAAATTGACAAATAAAAATTTAAGAGAATCGTTTTACGTCCATGTTGCGGGATTTTCTGCCTTGGCGCGCAGCGGGCATTGCAAGGCGAAAGGATGTCCAAGTGTCGACATCGAACTCGAAAAGCGCCCGAGTACAAGATGTCTAATTCTACTAACCGTATACTGCATATGCTCTGCGTTATCAACGACGCAAATGAACACACAATATACTGTGTCACGGACTCTTTACTTCGCTAGATTATCGGGGGGCATCGCGCATGACATCATGGGGGCGACTCCACAGCTGTGAGAAAAAGAGTGCTTTTATAGAAGCCGCCGCGGACAAACCATGGTTGCAACGAATGACATCGGCTGGACCACACAGTCCTTGAATAAATAATCCACTTCATTTTGTAACCTAATAATGTAACTCAATTACGAAACGGGTCAAAGTGAATATAACTTGAAATATTATAATATTATATTTCGAAGTACGTTTGAAATTCAAATGGTTGTGCTGTGTATTTCAATAGTTTATACCTCCAATGTTTTATAGATTGTACAAATAGCATAAAGTGGACCGTTTCGATTAGGGGGGGAGATCAGTATGGAGTTTTTCAAACTTCAAACATGGTCATCACATCGCAACAAATCAACTGGGGTAATTGCTTCACGACACTTCAACACAAATACACACAGAAGTTTCACCATGGATGCAAATGTGTGAGGCA
Source organism: Aphanomyces invadans (assembly GCF_000520115.1). NCBI lineage: Eukaryota > Oomycota > Saprolegniomycetes > Saprolegniales > Verrucalvaceae > Aphanomyces > Aphanomyces invadans. The sequence continues at coordinate 417,528 of NW_008580154.1, forward strand.
CTCCAAGCATTCATTGCCACCAAATCAACCACTTTACAATTCGTTAACCTGTCCAATGGTGGTCGCACCTGTTGTTGCCGAAAAATCCGCAATGGGAGAGAGGCAAAGGGGTCTCCGGATATTATTATCCGGATATTTCGCGTTTCCAATGCCGTCTGACCAATCAGCGCAAGCGAGGTCATGTTGCATCATTCACACACAGTATATCTCGCGAGTGAAGATGCATGGAAGTTCAAGTATTGGGTCGGGCTCCATCGGTACCCGGCTGAAGTGCATCCAGGATACACAGGCACAGGAGGAGCGCCAGATGAAAGAACAACACGCGCGTTACTTGGACCAGGTCCGCGAAGCGCAACAGAACGAGCTCAAGATTCTCGCAGACAAGCACGCAGCGCAACTCCAAGCATTCTTTGAGGATGTTCAGCGCGCCGCTGCGCAGATTGACGCAGAAGCGAACGCGTTGATGGAAAAGAAGCGACAATGGGACATTGTCGAGCAGAGAGTCCATGAAGCCATGGAAAAGCTGTCTAACTCGGTTGTCAAACTCAACGTTGGCGGGCGCATCTTTGCTCTCCCAAAGGACACGCTGCTCAAATACGAGGGAAGTTACTTCCACGCGATGCTTTCACAAAGCAAGTGGAAACCTGACTTGGACAATGGTGCATCTTCCTCTATATTGTGAGGTATTCCCCCATCAACCAGTCATGATTAGATGCATATTTCATCGATGCCGACCCCACCTTGTTCGAGTACGTCATGACGTACTTGCGCGAAGGCGACTTGAGCTGCGAGGGTCTCCCGCCCCTCAAGAAGCAACGACTCATGAAGACTCTCGACTATTTGAACCTGGAAGTTCTAGAATGGGACGCTAGTGCTTCTGTGGGTACGTCATCCATCACCATGATCGCCCATCGCACTTTGCAGCGCTGTTGCAGGTTTTGGACCTATCCTTGGGCGCATGGAACAACTTCGACTGCATCATTTGCTTGCTTTACTGACACCGCCATGCTAGGCATCACAGACGGCACGATATTGATATCGGAAGACAAACGGACAGTGAGTTTCTCGCTCTCCATCGCCGACGAAAGCGGATTCATTCAGGCAAAGCGTCCAGTGGATCGTGTATCTATCCAACTCGTGAACCGCGGCAACACGCTCAACGTCATGCCGCAAACGTACATTGGACTGGAAGCGTTCAAACCGGACGGCGACGTCGACTCTGTCGTGTCGTACAACATTTGCTCTGGCGAAGTGAGCCGCGGCCACCTCTTTGAAGACTCCCCGCGGGGCCAAACATTTGCCGACGGTGACATCCTTACAATTGTGTACAACCGCCAAGCCAAGACGATCCAGTTTGCCAAGAATGGTCTCGACATGGGCATCTGCCTCGAAGACGTGCCCGACAAAAAGTACTACCCGTACGTCGACACCAACTGCGACGGCATTTGCTTGTCGCTAGCTAGTTGAGCCCTCTCGACATGTAAATTATCCTCGATACGAGCGCACGTCGCGCGACACGCTGGAGTGCCCGATGCAAACGCTACCGACAGCGTGGAAGGGTCGAAAAATGTTTGCAAGGACGATGCAACCTTGTGTGAACCAACATCGATCCAGGATGGAATTCCACAGCATGCGTTCGCTTCCCATGCATTGGTTGTGCGGATAAAGCGATGGCGTGCTGGGATCTACATCAGGTTGAGTCGGCTTTACATGAAAGGCGTCAATGTTGTTGTGTAGCGGCAGCACCTTGGAATGGCTGCACACGATTGCATTCCGTTCAAAAGAGTTGTGGCAATCACACCAGCGATGGTAGAGCAAGTCCGTCGAAGGCGGCGCTACGAGCGGATGAACGTGCGGCGGACTGATGACGTTGCGTGGGCGGTGAGCAAAGAGACTCATTCCTTAACGTGGCGAAGATGGGATGCTTCTACTTTCGCTGGCGGACATATTGGTCGTACAGCTCGACGTTCTTGGCCAGTTTGGATTCGAGAGGACCCAAGAGCCGTTTGAAGGTGCTGCGGTCTACAACAAGGACCGTGGTGTCTCGCGCGGCCGTCACCTAATGTCGATCCACATGCATGAAGGTGGCACAGCACGACATCGAAACTACCGTGGCCTGCCGAACTTCGTCGCTGAGGAGTGCGATCTCACCAAAGTAATCGCCACTGCCCAGTCGCCTCGACACCTCATGATCGACGGCACCGTGAGTGCTCCAGAATGAATCTACAATCTCCAGCTGCACATACCTCTTCGCCGCGTTTGGTGCATGTGACTTCGCCGTCCGAAATGATGTAAAAGTCATTGCTCTGGCTGCCTTCCTCCAAGATCAACTGACCCTCTTCGACGAAGACCTGTTCCGCGAGAAGCAACTCGTGAGGATGCCACGGTCGAAGAGATTGAAAACGCGTATTCATCGCCGTACTGGTCGCAGGGCATCGACAAGTGTCAGGCGCTCATACTTGGTCAGCTCGGACAAGATGGGCACTTCGTCGATGAACGCTTCGTAGAGCTTTCGCTGCTTGATGGTTGTGTCCATGAGCACCTGATCTCGCCATCGCACGCTCTCGTGAGGAGCATTCGTTCTCGTCCTTCAGTACCTTCTTGAACGTGACGCGATCGAGGCCCCAAGCAACGATATCGGAGGTTGCCTTGATTGTGGCCGCTCGTGGCGAGTCGTAGAGAAGGGCAAGCTCTCCGCAAAAGTTGGTCGTCGTGTCGGCTTCCAATCCCCCGACACGGTGGCCGTCAATATAGACATCAGCGGACCCAGACGCCAGCACGAAGAATTGATCGCCTTCGTCGCCTTGATGAATGAGTACCGCGCCTAGGGAGGTCCTCAGCCATCTCGTGCGCTTGGCCCTCGTCGGGATGCCCATGCGGTTGAGGTTTACCTCGCTTGAACTGGAACCGCTGCATGGCATCGATCATGACGGACATGGCTTGTTCATCTAAGTTGGCGAAGAGGCAGTTGTGTCGAATGGTTTGGCGGATGTCGGCGCGGTCGCTTGCGCTCTTTGGGTACTGCGGAGGCGTCCATCCTCGTTCCAGATGCAACGGCGTCGCCATGACTACCGACCATGCACGCACGGTGATCACAACGAATTCGGTCGACGGGATGGCATGACGAGGCGCTTGCAGCCTCAGCCAAGAAATGGATTTTACCTGTGTTGCGCCGAGATGTCAGGCGCGGGCCGTACGGTGCGCCATGCCTGGAGTCGGTGTCGCTGCCGTCGTCGCTCGTGTAGTCGGACGCATTGTCCAAATCGTCGGCCGCGTGCTTGGACTCGCAGTCGATGGATGGCATGTCTAGCCAGTGGGCGAAAATGGATTTCTGGCTCGATGATAAAATGTCGCCCAAGATCGCCTATATATAGAGGCACACCGCTGGCCTCCACCACGGCTGGACCGCTCGCCATGGGCGTTTGATCTGACCACGAGGCAGTTGAAACGGAAGATTTGGCTGGCACACCGCCCCACGTTGATCTGTATGCCGTCGCGCCTGCATACGCCGAGTACACTGTAGAGGTTACTCCTCCCTCGGTGCAGGGGCATCTCACCTCCTTCCCAGCCCATGGCAGGAAGAAGCACCCGAGGTGTCACGCCCTCTTTCCCCATGCCGCGAATGTCCCGATGGTGGGGCCCTGCGCCGCGTACGCCTTGTTGGACGAGCCAAACATGCCAGACCAAAACTTCTACCCTGGGCTTCGTCGCCGCTGCTGTGCGGTCGAATCTAGAGATTTCGATGCTGCATGAGTGAGGCATGCATGGCCTTCCTCTCGCCTGGAATCCGCACGTGGAAATCGTTTTCGTTCCACTGGACGCAGTCGGGAGCGAGTATGATAGTGCGATGTCCATGCGAGTGAAGTGCAATTCTGTAATCCGTTGTACGAACCCCACGAGCGCCAAGAGACATAGCTTTTCCCCGAACGTCGTGGCCACAAGTTTTCTGGCTGGCTGCGTGAGCTTGGATCGTGGTCAACTCATGCAGTATGCTGAAAGGAACACAAATATGCTTAAGGAATAAATACTGAATGCTAACACTGCCAGATCGAGTCGTCGACCGTGATTCTGTCCATGAAAAAGCTCCCCATCGTGATGTCGTTGGAGTCGCCAAACTCGTCGTGCAAACTGTGTCCAGACCAGGGCAACGGGTCCACGTCTTGAGCCTTCAATTCTTCGACGACCTCCCATTCCATTTGACTCATGCATGGCTCGTACAGGCCAATTGTGCAGTCGATCGTCATGGCGCTACCGACGTCCATGGCGGTCTCGTGCGGTTGCTGCTCCCAGTGCATTGGGGTTGGCGTGGGTGGCGTAGAGGGGACAACGATTGTAGAAGACATCGCCTGCCCTATCATCGCACCAAACCCCACCAGGTGTTTGATCCAAAATTCGGTCTCCGCTTCACGCATCGCTTCCATCGGTTGTCCGCTGTGCAACTTGAGTTGCCAATAAAACGCGTCGCGTAGTGTCGTAATTTGCTTCTGACGCTGGACGTGGCGCTTGTAGTTGGCGCCGTTCGGCGTCGGGTGGTACACATACGTTTGCTTGCCGAGGGTGTCCTGTTGTTTAAACTTCTTCGTGATGCGCATGGGGTTGCAGTTCAGGAGCATCGCGAGAGTCTGGCGGAGGTGCATGCCCTGCTTCAACGGAAGGCATCCTTCCTTGAACAGCTCCATGAGGAGCAAGCAGTATTCATGCTCGGCATCGCCCCAGTTGCGGCGAGTGCTCATCGGCGACGAAGTGCTGGACGACGTGGGTGATGATGGGTTCGTGGTTGATCGGCATCGTCCAACAAGCGCGATGGAGTCGCTCGGTGTATGGCACACTTCGCACGCGAGCACCGGCCAGTCGAAGATGCACCGCGAGTGGAATGCGTGGCCGCACGACTCAAGCAAAACGATTGCGTCCATGCCTTTGCAGACAACACATCGGCGCGGCAACGCTGTGGATTGGTGTGGATGCGCCATGGATGTTTTCGGGGAAGGTGTCAAATGTGAGAATGGTCACGTATCCATGATCCACCGATCGCCGCCTCGCCGTGTTCGAAAATCATTCTCTACGACAGTGGTATGTTCACTACCATCATTCTCCGTCGTTTTCCATTCGTTCTCGCATTTGATTGGTCAAAATGTATGGTTCAGTCAAACTTCGTCCACTCAAGCCTTGACCACCACGGACGCAACCCACGCTTCCCACGCTTGTATGCGCAGCACCGTTCGCGCCAAAAGGTGTCGCGGTCGAGGCCATCAATGGGTGTGGGCTGAAGGAGGAGTCCACCTCACCATGCCGCCATAAAGGTTCGACCATTGCACCTTTTGGACGGATCGACCAACACCCCATCCACTCATTGCGTGGGCCATAGAACATACCTTTGTATCTCGTTGATGCCTCGACTTGGCTAGTGATGACATGAGGAACAATTACCATAATGTCGCTTCATTTTGCACGAAAACACGGTGTCTTTGCGCGTGGGACCACAGCATCATAGAGAACATTGCAACGGAAGATGCTGTCGCAAGCGATGATTATATTCCCAAGAGCGATCGCAGCGCCAACGGGTCCATCATGAATATGGATTGATTTCTTCGCACACCAACAGGATTTGGCGCGTCGGAGGTCAAGGTAGAATTTGCGAACGAACGTTGGCATCCGTTTCGATGTCCAACTGCGGCGAATTTTAACCAATTCAATCGCAGAAAAGTCATTGACCAATGAAAGCGTTGTATACTTTCTGCACTTGGTGCTGGCTTGTTATGGCGATCGGAAAGATGCAACCGCCAACAACGACAACGGTGCCATGCTCCACGCCGCAGCGGATACATGACCACATTGCTACGCTTCTTGGGGACGTTGGGCCGCGTAAGCTAGCGCAAACCCATCCGCCACCCCCAATCACCACGAGCCATCGTTCAGCAGACCAGATTCTGGAAGCGTTCTATCGTCGCCGTACCCGCCGTCATGCCCGACAGATCAAGCGAATGATGACCCACATTCAACCACGAACCATCAGTAGCACCGAAGAAGTTCGGGGCTTCATTCAAGCCACCCAAGAGTGCGCCATTTGCCTTGAAGCGATGACGCCCACCAGTCGATCGCAGGTTCGTTCTTTGTGCCGCCTGCCATGTGGACACAGCTACCATGCTCACTGCATCAATGCATGGGCTGCTCATCAAAGCACATGCCCGTACGATCGAATTCCATTCTTCCACACTGGACACTAATCCGTGCCTACGCAGTGATGTGAAATATAAATGTTTTCCTCTTTTCTCCAGGATTTTCGCTGTGAAGATGACAAAGCAATGCTCTCGCAACGAATGTCTGCATGAAGCACGGAACCCTCGATGAATCCAGGAATTTCGATCGATTAGGGGTGTCTGGTTGAGCGTGTTTCATGGATGCCACTGCACGTTCTATGTTCCGCACCACCGTCGGTACGTCGCCGCCATCACGTCGGTCGAACCGTTGTCGTCTTCTGGCGCTACGTCGTTTGCTGCCACCTTAACTTCCTTCATAAACGTGTCGGTGACGACCCAAATGATCTCGTCGCGACCTCCGACAAATCCGCCGTCGTCGTACTCTGCGTCAATGTAGAACTCTACAACTCTGTTCACACACACGCACACGTCGTTCCGACCAAACCCACCTCTGTTGGCATGTGGGCCAAGAAATGGCGTCGTTGGCAGCGCAGTATCCACCACATCAAGCCCCAGGTCGAGATAGCACTGGGGGATGGTCTCGGCCGCGTATTCCCGGCCGTTCGAACTCTTGCAGATCCAGCACTGTTGCACGGCCAAGACCACCAGCACGTCCATCTTACTTTTCGACAGCCTCTCCCTCGATATTACCAGCGCCCCACACGCTTTGCACTTGAACGCCACCAAGTTGGATTTGTCCGCCAGGGTTTCATGCATAGCTCGGACCAATTTCACCGCCGTCGCTGTGTCCGACACCTGTAGACAGCTCTTCCGCACAACGACCACCCTGACAGAAAATTCTCTTACCTTGTACGCGACGGTGGGGCGATGGCGAAAGCCCAGTTGAATCGTCATGTGGTGCGCATCGTTCGTGGTGAAGACGGCCATGCACAACAGATGCGCCCGATGCCGCTGAATGACGCCGCCGCCGGGTAAGTATTCCATTAACTTGGTCGGCTACTTTCGATGCGGGAGTCATGGCAGTTGTACATGCCATCGATACAAGATACCGTGACGTGGACGAGCCCCGTGAGCCCTTCGCGGCTCAGAGGTAAGTCAAGCGAGTCTGCTTGCTCCATCGACAAAAAGATCGTGACGATCATGCCGGGTGTTGTCGGGGGCATCACGTGTTCGAACTCGACCTAGTACAGGTGTGTCACAGTTTCATGCCGAGCAACTACAGAGCAACTCACGGGCATGTCGTCGACGTCTGGGTCCATTTCATCGGCCAAATCACGAAGGAATTCATCGACGTGGTACGACAACGCCCGCTGCCTGGACGACGCTGGTGACATCGGCACCTCACATTCTGCCACGCCTTGTCAAGATTCCACGAGGGATTGACATGAATTACCTGAGGCGACACTTGTCCGACCTACGCTCGAGACCATGCTGCCTTCGCTGAATGCTGCGCTGTGAGCTCTGGGTTTTCGAATCATCGAGAGGTAGGGCGCCGGCGGCTCTTGAATTTGGACCATGCGAGCTTGCATTTGCATTGGTTTCGATGGAAGCAGCGGATATGTCAGTGGGCCAGTCGTGCCTGGAATGACACGAGTTCGTTCCGTCACCGTCCCACAGCGAGAACAATACCTTTGTTGTGGCGTGAAAACCGCATGCTGTCGAGTTCTGTCCACGTCCAGGCAACTTGATCGAGCTCAACGACATCTCCCAAGTAAAACAATACCTAGATCAGGGCCGTGGTCATGCGACACGATGCGCAGAGACAATAGCATACTTGGCGGCGGTAGTCTGGAACAGCCGCCATAGGATTCCCCATCAACTTTAGTGTGCGCAAGTGCTCAAGTTGATTCAATACACTGACGTCGGCCAAGTCGTTCAAGCAGTTGAACGATACATCCAGGTGCTACAACAACATGTTGGGTGACGAGGTGGTCGAAACAACTCGCAATACTTCGAGCATGACGAGATTTGACCACGGTAATGATCGCAGGGACTCGAAAGCGTTGTGATCCAGCGCCAGCCACGTCAGCTTTGGATACGGCTCTGGGAGCGATAATAGCTTGAGGCGGTTGTGGCTGAGGATAGCTCGCTGCAAATTGGACCGGGCTGGAAGTGTGTGTAGTTGGGCCAGCCGGTTGTTGGAGAGGTCGAGCTGTTGTATCGCAGACACCCGAAGCATCTAGCCCAAATCGGTTAAGGGGAGCTGTACAACTTGCAAACAAGCACGGCAACTTGAGTGAAACGATCGCGAGAGCAACATACTTCGTCAGGGAACCATTCTCGCAGGTCCGAGTGAACAATCTTCAACATCGTCAAGCGCGACCATGACCCCCCGTGGCGCAACACGTCCAGTGGCGATTGCATGACGCATTCCGTGACGTGTAAAACCTACGTGCGGTCGAGAGCACACGATGTCTTTGGTAAATGCAGTGCTAAGCCACGACCGGAACACACCTCCAGCTGCATCGTAAAGCAAGCCAGTTGATCCAACACCACCATAGACGTCCGAAGCAACTCAATACGCTTCAAGCGGGGAAAGATGTTGAAATGAACGACCGTTTGATCGGGGGTTCCAGTCACTTTGATGCATGTTATCTCCGTCAGTAGAGTCGATAGCTTCAAGACGTCCAAGTGCCCCACGGGGGCGACGTCGGGGTCGTTGAAGGCGTCGCTCTTCCGTGGGGACAGTACGCGGCGAAACGATTGCGAGTTTGTTGTTCCTCGGATTGTCCATCCGTCAATTCGCCCGCTGTTGTCCTTAAATTGTAAAGTTATGGGAGACGTGACGAACAACTGTACCGTCGCTCGTTTGGGGCACAACGTCGTGTGTAAACGATCGTTCAGGTACGCTATTGCGACAGGAGTTAGCGCCAACTTGACTAAACCGTCCTTGAGCATGCCAGCGTTCTTTTGTAGCGTTTCCTGTAGCAATTTCAAGAATGACCCGTCGCCGTAGAACCGGTCAATGTAGATTGCTTTTGTCGGTGACACATTGGCGGGAGACTGATATACCGTCGAAATGCGACCACCATCTGGCGCGAACAAGGGAACCCCGTCGTGGAGACCGTCTTCAGTTGTGTCATCGTACTCTGTTGCAGGGTCGGTCGCTGCTGCCACGCCTCTAGTGTTCATGGCGACCTTCTTCGGTCGAGTGTGGTTGCATCCATGGGAGCCCCGGATTGGTCCAATCGACGACTCTTCCTCCAACCATTTTCCTTCAATTCGCTCCATGGACGCCTCGGATTGGTCCAATCGACTCTTCATCATCCAATCATTTTCTTTCAATTCGACGAAGGTTGGGGCACGGACCAGGCCACCGCGCCAACTCGAAGGCGTTCGTGAAGCATTTGCGCAGTGTCATGCGCTCATAGCTATCCACACAAGACAGCGGGGAGCTAGCGGTTGCATTGCTACGATCGCCGTGATGTGGCGTTGATTCGCCAAGTGAATGCAGTCAATGAAACGCGCCATGTCGTCAATAGGTCCGTCATTTGTCGGCTAATGACAGTGGAAGCCTCGTAACATGACGTGTTGTACGAGAACTCCATTCCCGCCAAGCTTCCCACTGAAAGGCGATGGCGGTGTCTCGGCGCGTTGAGGGTCGGCCCGACCGTGGAGCGAAGATCGCGAACTTGGGCGAAAAGACCATCACTCTTCCATCTGTTTAAAACAAAATCTTTACCAATAGAAGTAAAGTATGGATTCTGTGTTTGAAACAGTGCACGACATCGTTTAGAACAATGCCCTTTCAACAATAAAATGATGAAAGTGTGTGGCCCTTGTGGGATTTATCTTGGAGTTTGTATAACGCAATGTGCATATTTTATTTTATTTGACGTCCCCGGCTGGTGATCGCATCTTGACTGTTGTAACGAGGGAGCAATCCACCGCCGCTTCTGCATCGACCGCCACTTCTCTCCACGGAAAGGGCTGTCCACGAGTGTTCGATCGGTCAAGAACATCTCTATCTATACAGGTATGATGCTGCGCAATTCATGCTCCACAAACGTGCAAGAGAACTGAGCGTGACGATGTATGAAATCAGCAGTCGCCGCGTCGAGCACACTCGAGCGCTGCATTCCCGTTGACATCACGAGGAAAAACACTCGTGACAGTGCCATTTCCATCGTGACGTCGTCTACACCAAGTCCAAGCAACAGTCACAAACGAATGGAACCCGACACGTCATCTGATTCATCGTCTGTTTCCTCCAACGTCCCCAAGTCATCGTCGACGACACAACTCAACGAGTCGGACAAGCGCCGACGTCTCCTACAAGACCCCTCCACCTCCCACATGGATGCAGCAACAGGACTTCCGTTGAACCCTCAACAGAGCCAACTCCTACGCATCGTGTACGAAGATTTGCGAAAGCAGGCAACTGTCGGGTGGCACAACGCCGTGAACTCGTTCGAAATTGCTCATGCCCACTTGCACGAACCTGAGACGCAAGAGTTCTTGCAACTGTGCTTTGCTCAAGTTGTCAACATCATGCTCGATCAAATGTACTGTCCCTGTCGCCAAATCACCCATGGATCTCACCTTCCTGCACGACTAGGACGTCAAAGATGGCAGTCAACGAGAAGAATTGTGTCATCCGCACGCTAACCAAGGGTACAGTTCTCTGTCTGGCACAAATCCAGAACCCCCAATCGCCACCGTCTTGTCGCCTCACGTACTTATCGCACATGGCGTTGATTCTCAACAAGCAAAAGCACTTTTACAAGGAATTCCGAGGCTCGAGTGTGTCCCACCACATGATGGGACAATACTGGAACAAGTCGCCCTCGGGGTGTCCCGAAGTCCGGATGCAGTGCCTTGCCCTCTTCAATGAAGGCCATGGGTTTTCCATGTTGACTCAAACGCTCGAGCAGTACGTTGTCGACGCCGACAAGGGCGTCGCGTTTCTCCAGACTGTGCCCATGGACGACCTGAAGCTGCTCCTTCAAGGGCTATACGATGTTCGCGGCCAAGTTGACCCGATGTGTATCCATCGGCTGCTTCAAGCTGTGTTGTCGTTGCTGCTCGTGTTGCCGGCGGCTGAGTTGAAGAAGGAGCCGACCGACTCAATTGGGCACATGCTGCACTTAATCCAGCGGTTCATCGAGCTAGAAAAAACCAAAGACGATGCACTGGCGCTGCAGGACGCGGTCTTGGACGTGATCGGACGATTCATTGAATCCACTTCGTTGCCACAACGGTTGTTCGGGTTTGAGCAGTTGGGCTCCGTCGTCCAACTTGCACGGCGATCGACGCCCCTGCCCGTGTCGTATCAAGTCACGGGAGCAGGGTCAGACATTGTGAATGGCGTGTACAAATTGGTCATACCAGCCACTCCGTCGTCCACGTTGCCCGTGCCTGGAACATACATCAAACAAGAAATCAATGCAGTGTCCTCGCACCGCCATCATCCTTCCCCTGTGACGCCGCACCCCATGACGTTGTTTTGCTGTACGATGAAGAATGGGTCCAAGATGTGGTTCCTGTCTGAGGCAGATCAAGCCCAACCCGGCACAGACCAAGACATCGACTACTACCACCATCCATCTGCTGGGGACGAGATCATTCCGCCGTTGTCGCATTGGGTACCGACGGGCCAAGGCATTGGCCCGAGTCCGCTGTTGATTCCAATTCGAGCCGCCGAGTGTATACCCGCCGACCCCACGCGTTTGGATCAGCGCGTCCTGGCATTTGTCGAAGAGAAGAAACTGCTGAATGAAATCTTCGGTGACCGCATGCATCGAGAAATTGTCGTGCGAAGTGCGTCGTTGCTGCGCTTCTTGGCTGAAGCTGGACAGCTCACGGACGACCGCCTCCAGCATATATGGACCTCGGCAACCGGCAAGGAAGAATCGCTCGTGACGGAAATTCACACGTTGGTGGTTACGTCGATGCTTGTGTACTTGAACGACGCGCAAGTAGCGTCGTTTTTGTCGTTTTTGCTCAGCCAACCGGCCTCAGCGCTAAGTGACGTTGCGCTGTTTGTCGACAAGTTGGCTGCGACATACCGCACTGTGCTCCACCGGGTCAACACCACCGTCACGGTCATGTGCTTGCGTTTGATTTGGCGAATTCAAAACTCGTCCGACCCGCAGGCCAAAGATGCTTGTAGCACTTCGGAAGTCGTCGAATTGTTTCAAACAGGTTTGCAAAGTCCATCTGGCGAAAAGGAGCGCTGGCTATTTGTCAAAGAATGCATTGACGTTCTCCGCGTGTCGGCGCAAACGATCGGCGCGCAGTTGAGTGCAGAACAAGAAGTGGCCACGACGCGGAGTTTGGAGCTCCTGAAAGTGCTCTTTGAGTCGTCGTCCGACGGCAGCGCCAGCGGTGGCATCGTCGACAAGGTCAACTCGACGTACGGTCTCGTACAGCTGCTCTTCGACGAATTGGCTGCGTTTGTCCAGCGCCAAACGATAGAGTCCGCCCTGCGCCACCGTCTCGACCTCATCCATTACATCTACGGCAAATCGCACGCCCTCGAAATGACCCAAGCCCAAGTGCGATCCCTCTGGACTGTGCTGTCCAAGCAAGGTGGCAGCGTTTACCGCGACTTGTGCTGGTTGTTTCTCGCCGAGTCGAGCGTTTTCGCCCAAGACAACGTCGCACCGTTCAATGTGGCCGTTTGCGAGTACATCTTCAACGACTTGATCTGCAACCCGAAGGAAACAGACTTTAGCGCGCTGAGCGAGTCTGGATTTGCGTGTTTCCTCATGTATTTTATCGGGATCAATGCCCATCACCACTACTTGATTCGGTCGACGACGAACAACTCGATTCGTCGGATTTTGTCGTTTGAGGCGCTAATCGGCCTCGACGCCTTGTGGGAAATGGCCATCTACGGCCTCCCCAACGTGTCCAAGTCAGCAATCGTGGAGCTCCTGAACGTGTACGTTCAAGTCGACAGCACTCTCGCGGACAAAGCAACCCAGCATTTTCTCCAGCACGTGTTTGACGTGCTCAAACGGTCCTCCTCCGACGTCCACGTCGTCCAGCATTGTATGCATTTGCTCACGGGGTACATGAACCAGAGCCCGATCAGCGCCGCGGTATTGCACGGCAAGCGTTCACGTGGTGCGCCTTTGACCCTCGAGTGCGTGGTGCAGCGCATGCCTTCGTCGATGCTCGAGAAAATTCCACCATTTACGCTCCATGTGTCCTCGAACAACACTCTTGGCAGCGTGCGGCAGTTGGTGGAAGCGCAGCTGCGCCATCCATTGACCCAAACAAAGTTGCTCGTGCAAGGCGCGCCGTTGATTGGTGACGGGAAAACGCTCAGCGAGTTTCCACAATTCATGCAAGACAGTAAGCCGAGCGTCGAAGTCACGATTGTGCTGTTTCAAACTTACGTCACCAAGGACTTCACCGGGGCCGACTCTGCGTCTGCCGGCCAGCCGCATCACCTCGGCACCCTGCTTTCCCAGTGCGAGTCATACTTTGACGTGTTGTTTGGGCTGCTCGATCGATACCAGGAGAAGCAAGATACCGAGACCCATGCAATTGTCCTGGATGTCATCGCAAACTTACCGACCCAAACGAACCTCCTCGATCTGGTGTCACAGCCCCTTGAGCGCTCGGAAAGCTTGCAGAAATGGTTGACGTACAACACATCGTACCACAAAGCTGTGTACGTGCTCGAGATTATTGACGGGTGCCTCATGCCCGTTCACGGCCAAGCGTCCCCTGCATATGTGGCGTCATTTATTAAGTACGGCCTGGACCAAGTGGTACATTTTCTGTTTGAAAATCGCGTGAACGAACACGGAATGGCGGTGGCGATTCGACTGGTCAAGTTTTGCGTGCTAGACGCCAGCAGCTCGTCGTCTAAGTCGGTCCACATGTCGGCGGGTCAAGTTGCCTCGCTCATGACCCAACTCAGTGCGCTTGTGCTGCGCACAGCTCTTTCTCCTCGCATTGTGATCGATGCTCTCCAAATCATGCAAGCAATTTCTGTCCACATGCCCTTTCAGCTCCCGGATCCGTGGCCGATGCAATCAACTTTGCTGCATCCTGAGGAACAAATACGAGTCCAATGGTTTGCAACGTTGCAAACGCAGCCCAATGTGATGCAGCTCATCACGCCTGCCCTCCAGGCGCTCCAACATTCGCTCCCCATCGACAGCGACCGGGGCACTCAATTGTTTGCTCTGCTGAAGTTTTTGGTACCTCAAATGAACCCCGACCACGTCGAGGAGCTCGAGGCAGCGCTCGTCGGTCTCTTTCAGCCGGCCATGTCCAACTCGGTTCTGTTGGGTTCACTGACGATTTTGCAAACCATGTGCGTCCAACCGACGTTGTCGGCACGGGCACGCCAGCAGATTCTCAATGTTGCGTACGACAAGTGCTTGTTTGCGTCCGGGACGAAGTGCTTGTGCGCCACGCCCGAGACACGCAAAGCAGCGTACGCAGTCGTCGCGCAACTCGCGTCGATCCATGCGACAGAATTGCACGCGAAGCTATCGTCGCTGATCGAAACGACGAAGAGTACGAACGCGTCGTGGGGCCAAGAAGTGAACGTGATCGCGCGTGGGCCTGACGACCACGTCGGCTTGAAGAACCAGGGGTGCTCGTGCTACATGAATTCGTTTTTGCAGCAAATGTTCATGTACCCTCCGATTCGACAAGGGCTGTTGGCGGCCGAAATTCCGCTCGACAGATTTCCCGAGATTCCAGAATCCGAATTGAACCTTCAGCAGTTGGTGCAAACCAACCCCACGAGCTTGATCGGGCGACGGATTATGAATGAAGCAAACAACGGCCGATCGTTTGAGGCGGTCATAACGGGATACGACCCCCAGACCAAGTTTCACCTCATTAAGTACGATGAAGGTAGCACTGACGTTCGGCTCAAACTGTGGGGCAAAGAAGCAATGAGTCGAGTGACGTTGTTGCCCCCGGCGTTGCAAGGCGACGATGCGACTGTCGAAGTCTTGCGACAGGTCCAGCGCACGTTTTGGTACCTTAAGGAGAGCGAGATGCGATATTACAACCCGAAAGCACTGGTACATTCACGCAATATAGTGTTCTGATGAATAGGAAAGTCGAATGCACATTCATGGTTGTTGGCGTTTAGGTGGAAGCGTGCAAGTGCTTGAACTTGGAATTCTCTGTGTACCAACAAAACGACGCGAGTGAGTTTTGCGATAAATTGCTCGATCGGTTGGAAATTGGACTGGGCAAAACCCCTCAAGGCGCGGCGTGTTTGCAGTCGCACTTGGGTGGCAAGTTGATTTCACAAAAGTTGCCAAAGGGATGTGGCCACCGCTTCGAACGTGAAGAAGCGTTCATTCGCCTCGAGTTGCAAATCAGAGGCAAGGAGAGTATTGAAGAGTCGCTCTCGGCATTTGTCGAGGGCGAGCTTATGGACGGCGACAACAAGGTCGAGTGCGAATTGTGTGGCGAAAAGAAAGCTGCTATCCGACGCACGTGCTTTGGCGCGTTGCCCCAGTTGCTCGTGCTACACTTGAAGCGCTTCGACTTGGATTATGCCACGTTTGAAACAGTGAAACTGAACAATCGATGCTCGTTCCCGCTGGAGCTCAACATGAAGCCGTACACAAAGCACGGCCTCGAGGAAAAATCCGACGACGACAACGATGATGACAACGAAACCAAGGACGTCAACATGGCAGAACACGCCGACAAGGACGACGCCGAATACACGTATCATCTGCGCGGGGTCCTCGTCCATGCAGGAGTTGCCCAGGGCGGCCACTACTACTCGTTCATCAAAGACCAAGCTGTGGGGAAATGGTTCAAGTACGACGACGAAGACGTGACGCTGTTTGACCCGGCCAACATTGAAGCCGAATGCTTTGGTGGGATGCAAAAACGAACGTCGTCGTGGAATGGTGTGAGCAACACAATGGAGATGGAGGTGTTTAGCAACGCGCTGATGCTGTTTTACGAAAAAGTGAGTGTGGTTCCGCCGCCGTCTCTTGCCTTTCCACCCGTTGTGAATGCTGCGATCAACACGAACCCGATCGCGCAGCAAGTGTGGGCTGCCAACGATCTCTTTCTACGACACTCGTACGTGTTTGACACGGCGTTTGACGAATTCATCAAGCAGATCGTGACCGCTCGATCGACCGACTTCAAGTGGCTTCAACTTGGAATGCAATTCGTCCTGGCCATCGTGCTGCGGTATCGTGACAAGAAAGGATTTGGACGATGGCTGTCCCTATTCCACGACGGATTTGTTACGTGCCCAGAATTTGCCACATGGCTCTTGCAAGCACCGGATCTCTCGATGTTCTTTACGGAATGCCCCGACCCGAATGCCCGTCAAACGGTCGCGAGACTCCTCTCCCGCGCTGCGACCGCCGTGGCTGCGTTCCCCAACCATGACACTGCGCTGACCCAATTGAGCACGCGCATCGCAGACTGGTGTGTGCCCCCTCTCGTCGATGAATATTTCACGCTGGTCCACAACATTGCGACGTTGTCTCCGGTGATTCGCGAACGCCTACAGCGGTATCAAATGGTGAGTCGATTGATACATGTGTTACTCGGTGCGCGGTCGTACCCGCGACTGGTGCAAGCGTACGGCCCTGCGGGGGAGACCCCCTTGGAGTGCCAGGCATTGTTTGACGCCATCGGCGCACTCTTGGGCTTGACACGAAACTCGCCCGAGCCGCTCTTGGCAGAACAGACCCGTCCCACCGCTCAGAATCCATTTCCCAAGATCATCCTGAGTGTACGGGCCAGAAGTGCGTTTGCCCTGCTCTTTGAAGAATATTCCGTCGACGGCATAATGGGTGTGAAAGAGCTGCAGAAATATTTCCGCGTTTGTGGCACGACTGTCGCGACCGCCAAGCTCACGGCCAAGAAAATCAAAGCGATCTTAGCCAAGTGGCCGCGGTTGGATTTGGACGCTTGGCTCGAATATTATACGGAACTCGCTGCCACGACATCCAAGCAAGTGTTGAGCGACCTGAAAGCCCATGGTTTCCGAGAAAATCTCCAACGACCGCCCGCGGTACAGGCCCTGGAACCTGCGGCCCTATTGCTGCAACACCTTCCTCCGTTGTGTCGTGAAGCCATCGTCCACGAGGTGTTTATCGAAGTGGCACTGGAAGAAGACGCTGAAGCGGTCGCGGAGTTGCTCGTGCGAGTGAGCTTGGGCAATGCTGCGACATCCACACTTGTGATCAAGAGCGTGTTGGCAGCATTGTATCATGCGGAATTGGGTTGGAAAGGACAACCAATTGTGGACGCGGCCGTGCTGATCTTGACGCAACTGCTCACGTTCGACGAAGCGAACGCCGCGTCGCTGATCGAGTTGACAATAGTGCAAACGACGTATTCGCTGCTCGTGGCAGCGACCGATCGCGTAAAGGTCTACTCGCAGTATGGCACGGCGCCGGCACTGTTTATCTACAGGTATATTACCATCTTGATGGATCTGCACAAAGTCCCGAGTGTCGGCCGGTGGCTACAAGCTCGTGTCACCGACTGGGTCTGGACCTACGAGTGGCTTCGTGTGGAAAGTTTGAAGCCAAGTTTGGGCGGTCGGGTGGCCGTGTTGTACCGCGATCCAGGCAAGTTGGAGACGTTGATGGCACTGGGTGAACTGTTGCATGTGCCGTTCACCCCGGATGAGAAGAGCTACACGGTGTCGGACGCTGGGTTTGCCCCCGTGAATGGCGTGTACTCGATGCAGCAGCACCAACGCCATGACGGGTGCCCCGTGTTTTGTATGACGAGCCCCATCAACCACGTCGAGTACACACTGTTTCGATGTGAAATGCCCAGCAAGACCCACCGGTGGTACATCTCGCACGCGGACAACCGTCAAACGCTGGGTACGATGACGGACGTCGATTATTACTACTGCTTGTGTACGGTCCATGATGATACTCCACCGGAAGATGGATGGAAAGTGTGGTCGAAGAACCCGGACGCCGTGGGCCCCACGCCCCATATTACGCTGCACTCGTGTTCGGTGACGGCGGACGATCTCGACGTGACTGGCCACGGCACGCACCATCTTGGCGGGGGCACAAAGTTTGTCGTCCCCGAAGTCGACATGGACGAAGAAGACCAGACTGTCGAGTACGAAGACAGCGAAGAGGAAATCCGGGTGAGCAACGAACGGTTCCAAGCTGTGCATTTGGAATCGCCGTCGGAAGGTAGCATCACCGGTGGTGGAAGGCTCTAAAAATGCGACCCACTCGCCATCGTTTTTATAATCCACCATGAAGGACGGATGTAGTTTCGATGAGAATGGCGTCCATGTGTTTTCGTCGCTTACTTGCTGATTGATTCCCTGCACGACGTGGTCGTTTAGCTGGAAAGGATGTATTTGACTGGCTCCAGTGTACGCAACGAGAGCAAGCCGACCCAGAAATTGCTGCTTTTTTCGTTCGGGTTTACTCGTACTCAAACGTGCCATGGGGCGACACGATCGTGACCTTTTTCCCAGTGTGGGCTTCCACTCGACCGACGATCTTGGCGTCGACTCCAAATGAGTTGGAGATCGTGATGATGTCGGCGGCGACATCCGCTGGAACGTACAGCTCCATGCGGTGGCCCATGTTGAACACTTGGTACATTTCCTTCCAGTGCGTCTTGGATTCGGCTTGGATGAGCGCAAAGAGAGGTGGTGTTTCAAACAAGTTGTCCTTGATGACGTGGACGTCTTGGATGAAGTGGAGCACCTTCGTCTGCGCGCCGCCGGAGCAATGCACCATGCCGTGAATGTTTCGCCGAGGCACTTTGTCCAAGATGGCCTTAATGATGGGCGCGTACGTACGTGTCGGGGACAGCACCAACTTGCCCGCGTTCAACGGCGCGCCAGGTACGTTGTCCGTGAGGGTCTTGGTGCCTACGCCGTGTTCACTGGATGAGCTCTGCCTCTCCCGCCAAAGTATCATCGATTCCATCGACGAACACATCTTTTGGGGAACTACGATCGCCTTACCAGAGTACACCAACGCGTCGGGGACGCTAGGGTCAAAGCTTTCGGGGAATTCGGTCGCCAATGTGTGTGCAAACACGTCATGACGGGCGGATGTGAGCCCGTTGCTGCCCATCCCGCCGTTATACTCCGTTTCGTACGTGGCTTGGCCGAACGACGCCAGACCCACGATGACATCCCCAGCCTGAATCGTGTGGTTGGAAATGACGTCACTGCGCTTCAAGCGGCAGACGACGGTCGAATCCACGATGATCGTGCGCACCTGCCAATCCCATGTCAGTTCCTACACCTCTTCGAGTCGTGGCACGACATACCAGATCACCGACGTCGGCCGTTTCCCCGCCAGTCGAATGGATGCCAATGCCTTGGCTGCGCAACGTCGCCAAGAGCTCCTCCGTGCCGTTGATAATGGCAGAGATGACTTCACCAGGAACCAACTGCTTGTTCCGGCCGATCGTGGAGCTTAACAGAATCTTGTCCGTCGCGCCAACGCACAGAAGATCGTCGATGTTCATGATCAATGCATCTTGGGCAATGCCCTTCCACACGCTCAAGTCACCCGTCTTCTTCCAGTACATGTACGCCAAGGACGACTTTGTGCCAGCGCCATCGGCATGCATTACGATGCAATACTCGTCGTCTCCAGAGAGGTAGTCCGGCACAATCTTGCAAAATGCTTGAGGAAACAGACCTTTGTCCACGTTCTTGATGGCATTGTGCACATCTTCTTTGCCCGCGGACACTCCGCGTTGGTTGTAGCGCGAGTCGGCCATGGCGATCGGGAAATGCGCTGGCACCGTTTCAATCAATTGGTGGTGTTTGCGTATCCGGATAATCCATGTCAATGTGTATCCGTACAATACCTCATCTTGCTTTTGATTGGTGTAAATAGTGCAATTTAAATTGAGCCATTGGCTGAAAAATGTCTATAATGAGTTATGATTGGATACTGAAGGGAGAACGTACTCTGATTGGTGCATGTTAACTTGCGCCATATGCTCATGCATCGAATTCAGCACTGATAAGTTCACCAATCGCTGGGTCTTGCACTCCGAAGATGAGATCCAGTGGTGGAATTCGCGGGGTGCTCATGGCATCCCATTTACGGCAGGCATGTCCAGCAAGGCGGACTGCGTCAGGAACAGGAATACCTTTGCATCCAGCGCCAAGTAGTGGCGTGGCAATGGATAAGAATGGCCCAGCAGTGAACGCAAGGTTCAAACTCTCGATGTAGCACGATGCAAGTTTGTACTCCCAGTCCAACGCCAGGTAAAATGGCGTGGCTGTGTGTACGATGCCTTGAAAGCGCTTGGAGAGGGTGCCAGGAGCCTTCGTGAACACAGCACTGCCTGTCGGACATTTAATTGGCCCCTTGATCCCATCCAATAGTTTCTGGAGCTCGTGGCCACCGGCAAGACATACTAGGCCGTCAATAGTTTGGACAGGGTATAGCATCTTGTCACCAGCGTCCATGCCGCCCCAATTCAAAGACTGATGCGTCATGTTGGGAGGTGGCTGTGCTGGCACTGGACCACCCCGCGGAAAGTACGAGAACAAGGATGTCCCGGTCATGCCTTCGTTGCACGGATTCACGAGGACGTCGCATGGAGGAGGCTCGTTGACTACGTCAGGAGTGTGGTAAATCATAATGCGCAATGCCTTGCCACTCAAACGGTGGGAACTGATTTGCTTGATGCGCACTGCCATCACCTTTCGTGACTCCATTTTCATGTTCGGAGGAGTGAATTTGTATTACTTAGCTGGTATTTAGTACTACTAAAATTTATTGCATACCTATGCCAAGGTAGATTTTCCGGGTGTACTAGTACTTCCTTGGTACTTCGACGTACGATACTCGGAGTTACGTTTTCTGCTTGAGATGTGGAAACATCGCATTCTGCACGATGCGCTGCTTGTTGATCAGTTTGGAATAAGAGAATTGATGGCAATTCGCTTTGCTGGCATAGAGAGCAATGGACACGACACTGGAATGGATAAAGGACAATCGAGAGCGGTGGATAGCCAGCCAGTTGTAGGCAGAAGTCCCCTCAACAAGAACTTTTTTCGCTCTGGCCAAATGATCAGTTCAAGCGCTTTTAGATCATGTTGATTCATTTCGTGCGACGCGCTTAGCCTTTAATGGAATCAAACCATTGATCGAGCGCAGCTTCGGTGGTTGGGGCGCATGCGTCGTCAGGATCTTCGTCGATCGGAAGGATTTCCAAGTGACAAGGCCGGTGACCGCGCACTTTTGCTTGAGCTTGGAACACCATAGCCGTTCCTTCCGGGCCAAATACTTCGTCCAATACCTTACGATTGAAGTCGAGCGGCTGTTTGATGGTAAGTTTCGCTGGTGGTACTGGAAGAGGTACGCATTCGTTCAACTTGGACAGCTTATAAGCTTGCTCAATCATGCTGATGGAGCTCTTGAGACGCTGGGAGAGCGATTTATCTTGGACCTAGACATGACAATGACGGTCGAACGAACATCTTCGCGTGGGCGTATTAGTCACACCTCGTCCAAATTTCGCAACAATCGCATGAGTCCACCATGCGCGTTCAGAAGGGCCACTGCCTCCCGAATCTGCATACCACCAGGAATACCTGGAGTTTTACCTCGCAAATCCCCACACAACGCTCGGATTTCGGGCTGTTGGCTGGGCCGAGCACCACCGAGCAGCTTCTTGACTCTGGCCTCTCGAATGGACTGCCGCGCCATTGGCCGATATACGATCACCTGATGGTCCACCTTGTCTTTGGGTGATAATGAAGTTTGCACCAACTGGTACATATCCGTGTCATTCGTGACGATCACGACGTCAAACCCATCGACCACCGACGCTTTAGCGTACGACGCAATGAGGTCGTCGGCCTCCACTGATGGCACTTGGATCACTGGAAACCTCAGCGCTTTGAGCACATCAATCTACCCATGACCATCAGGGAGGGCGATGTCGACACACAAAGGATGCGCACAACTCACAGTAATCGGAAACTGAGTGCGCAGATGCTGTGCCATGGTGCGTCGTTGGTGTGCTGGCTTGTACATGGCATTTGCAAGTTGTCTCTGGTTTGTCTGAGGGGTGTCGAAAATGATGGCCAAGCGATTTGCTTGCTTGGAGTGGACGATCTCGCGCACTCGCTGGACGAATCGCACGGCCGCTCCAATGGGTTCATCATTCCTGAGAGTTTAATGAGATCGTAGACAGCAAACGAAGCAACTCACCAGATGAGCTTGCAGCGCGAATCGTAAACGTCGTACAGCATGTTGTTGCCATCGATCAAGAGGGTCGTATCTCGCTGACGCTTGACTTCACGCGACAATGCACTGCAGCTCCAACTGCTAAAGGTCTGGCTCTGCGGAATGTCCAAGCACCAGCGCCGACACGCCAACAAGATGGCCGACCATGATACAGGTCGACAAGGTTGCAGCATGTCGAGGAATTGCAATTACGAGCGATGGTTTGCCATTGGCTCGTATACTTCGATATGGTCCAATCAATGGCTCAAGGGGAAAATGCCTTCTTGTTTGCGGATGAAGATATTTTCCTCCTCTCGGGACACGCAACGTAAACAAATTTTTATTGCACTCAATTGAAAATGGTGTATAAAACAGAGGTAAAAAGGAATTCGCTGAGATCAATTTTTAAATAAGGAATCATTTAACTGTAAACATATTTCATTCTATTATGAATACTAGTATTTAAATCGATAAATATAGATTTATTTTTTATAGTAAGTATTATGATCCCGCTGCTGTAGTGTGGGACTAGGCATTTGCATTGTGCAAACGCAACAATTCAAACCGAGTTTACTATGTTCCGTCGCGCTGTCCCCGCCTTCCGCCGGATCCACCTAGCGAATGCTCCAGCTCGTCGCGGCATAGTGACCACTGTGTTGGATAAGGTTAACTACACAGCCCATGTTGTTACGACGGGTGGACGTGAAGGACACTCGAAGTCTACCGACGGCGGCAACTTGGACATCAAGCTCGGCGCGAAGGGGGTGAACCCGGAACAATTGTTTGCCGCAGGATACTCTGCGTGCTTCATGGGTGCGCTGAAGTACGTTGCTAGCAAAGACAAGATTACCCTTCCAGATGGCTTCAAGATTAACGCCAGTGTGGACCTTGGCCCCATACCGACCGGGTTCGGTATTGCCGTCACGTTGGAAATCAACCTGCCCGGACTTGACAAGTCCGTTGCTGACCGCGTGGTCAAAGCCGCCGATATCGTGTGTCCCTATTCGAACGCGATTCAAAACAACATTGTCAAGGAACTCATCGTTAAGGTGTAGTGCAACACATTTTACTCCCTCTAGTACATATTTCGTACATCGTTTCTACTTAAACACTGTGAAGGGGTGCAGTAATCGTTGTACACCGCGACTGTATTTGCACAGGTGGGAACTTCAATTCGCCAGCAAACTCGAGATATCACGAAGCTCAAACTGTTCACCCTGACGATCATGCAGATAAGATCTGGCGAAATGTCTATGCAGGAGGCTGTCTGCAAGCTGGGTGGGATTCGCCAGTTAGAACAACGCACTTTCTAGCCCCCCCCCACAATGTCTGCAATACTCTATGTCCTAGTATTTAGGTGAAAAAGTTTACTACTAGTACATTAATACTACTAGTTGCACTACTAGATGGATTTGAATTTTCTGAACTTCGCGCACTTTTCAAATCGGGAACCCAAACACCACCTCGTGCCGACCTGATTGTTCCAGAGCACCCCATCGCGATGATCCGCGTCGTTGACCTGAGATCTTACCTCGAATCTCCCGAAGTCAGCACGGACGAGTGCATGAAGCGACTCTACGAAATTCGCAGCTGGCTGGAAAGGACTACTTCAGAGCACCAACATGTTCAGATAACTGACGTGGTTGACCTGTATAATGCAAGTCGAAAGTGCGCATTACAAAATACGAATAAAGAGTTTGCCCACCAAATGCGAGCATTGTCGTGCATGCTGCTCAAACGCGTGGTTGGATCAAGCGTTTCGGAGTCCTTGGACCTTCTTCGATGTATTTCCCGAACAGGGCATGCCCTCGTTGGGACATCGGTTGCGTCGCAAATCATTTCATCTCCCGAAAAGCTCTTCTCTGAAGCGATCGCAATTTACAAAACATTGGGATTGGATCACTTATCCAAAACGAAGTGTGGTGTTGAGCTCGAAGAAATCTGCGAAGACGTTTGGGAAGCCTTTGTGGGTCACTTGACCTGCATTAATACTTTGGACGATATGTTGCAAGATATTCACGACCTCAGGATGCTCATCCCATATCTTCCTCAAAATGCAACGAAGTTCGTCAAGCTGATCATAAATCTAGCAGATGGCCAACACAAGCTCAATGCCGCAGATGGCGCAGAAGCATGGCTCTTCGAAATCGCGCTGGAATTGATTGAAACACTCGACCACGTCAAGAAAAAGCAATCGTATCAACGAACCGTATTGGTGCGTTTGGTGGACGTTTACATTGACATGGAGAGGTTGGATAAAGCGGAAGCTTGCTGGAGAAAACTGATGGTCCCTGAAACACCTCACGGATTACTGAGCGGTGTTAAATTGCAATTGAAGATGAAAACGTTTTCCCGCGCTCTCAGTCTGGTGGAAAAATTGCAGGTGAGTAATAGATGATCACTGCGCATAAATGTCGTGCATGAAGTAGGAACACGATAATTTCAGTTTTGCGTGCGAGGCCACTCGGATCTACTCGAATACGCTCGGCTTCAACAATACAACAGTGTCCAAGTTGTGGGACACACTCAAAATAAAGTTTCCAGAACAAGAAATTCAAGTTGATATCGAATTGGCTTCCGATTTGACGCTGTCGGAAATTAAAGCCCTGCGCGAGAAGTCTTGTTTGCTTGTTGCGAAATTGGCTGACCAGTCTGCACATCTCACTCATGATCAATTGTTGCAATTGAGAAAGATTGTTCATGATTCTTCGTGCAATGCCACAAATTACGGTCTGAACGAGGTAGGCAACAAACCGAGCCAAAACTCTCATCCCCTAATGAACTAGGAGCTGGTTGGATGGACTGAGGTAGCGATGAAGTTGACGATGACATCCGCTGAACGTGTTGCATGCAAACGGTACATGGAGGACGGTGATGTTAGAGCAACCTGTATCACTAAAACCACATTAGGATAATGTCGGGCGCTAAATTGCGACGCGGTGATTATGTGGCGGCAATGCAATATGCAACTGAAGCGATGAACGAAGAGCCATCGAAGAAGAGCCTCTTCGCTTGTTTTCGAGTGCTGATGAGTGATGCTTCGAGTAACAGGAACTCCATGGAAGACGTTCTTGTTCAACTGATAGCATGTGACGACTTTGATGTTTACGACCTGGTTGCTTTTGGCCGAGAAGCTTACGAAGCGAAAAACCAAAGGACAGTCCTCCAAGTGTGTGAATTTTTGGCCAATTTACTCTCTGAGCGCATTTTTTCCACAAATGAAATCCCACAATTGGAAATTGGCATTTTGTATCAAAACATGGCGCAGTTGAACAACAGGTATGCAATCGCATGGATGACTGTTTTTAACTGCTGGTCGTAGTCTCAGCGACGGCAACGAAGTCAAACGATTGGAAAAATTCATGGCCTACCTGCACGAGTTACTTGCTATCACAGAGAAAATCGAGTCCAGCCAAACGGAAACATCATTTGGACCACCAGAGGTGCTCGAATGGTTTTTTGGTGTGTGGTGCGTTGTTCATAGTGTGGTATTTTTGATCCACATTTATGACTATTCCAGCCACAATATCGGCGTCAACACCCAAAATTGGAGATGCTTCAAACTAGCTGCTCAAGTTGCAACGGCTGCAACAAAATTGTTTCCAACTTCTGTGACAAAGCTGCATGGTCGAGACGATAAGTGCTGGGTTGCAACGATTTGCTTGCGCATGAAAGAGATAGAGACAATGGCGCAGGACGAACTTCTGGAAGTTGATCGGGCACTATTTTTTCAATTATTATATCCGTGTGAGTGTAGGTGGAGTCCATGATCGAGAAACAAATGAGCAGTGATACCGAACACAGTTCGGAAATTCAAGAATATTTGGTATTTGGAGACTTGCCGTTCTTTTAACACTTGTAGTAACCTGGATACAAGGCCTTATCTCTCTTTGTCGTAAAACTTCAGAGAGACGACTATCACGAGGAAGACTTTATCCAGAGCTACACGGTTAAAATGGAGCAAACCTCCATTAAATATCAAGAGCTCGGCGGTAGTGTCGGCAAAGTTCAATGCGAAGACAATCTGGTTGCTGTTGTAGACTATGTATTCGTCAAGGCGAAACTTTCGACCGACAAGGTACATTGTACGTTCGATGGCCACTCTTACAACCGCAATGCGCTGAATAGTCTTCAACCATGTCGTTACGATCAATCGCTAGCCAGTTGTACACGTATTCGTACGATGATTATTTGGCAACGTGATGATCATGTCACGGGGTGTTTAGACTACAATTGGCGCAGCAGCAAAACTTCGTGGAGTCACGTCCAGCGCTCTATGCATTGAAAAAGCTAGTGGCTCTTTCCCAGTCCAAAGAAGAAGGGTTCGCGTGGCTTGAGCAATTCGTTCAATTATGCTCCACTGATGACGTTATCCTTGTTGACGACGACATCGAATGGTTCATGGCGAAGGCTTGGAATTTTGTTGCAAATCTATAGCATCGTGACATTATGCGCTTACACTTGCTGTCCAGGGCGTGTCTTGCTTCAAAAACCAAGAAACGAAGTCTGCCGAGAAGTTCACGGCCACAGCGCTAAAGATCTTGGGTGTGCACCACACACATCACTTCAACACACTGACAACACGAAATGTC
Source organism: Aphanomyces invadans (assembly GCF_000520115.1). Taxonomy (NCBI): domain Eukaryota; phylum Oomycota; class Saprolegniomycetes; order Saprolegniales; family Verrucalvaceae; genus Aphanomyces; species Aphanomyces invadans. The sequence continues at coordinate 444,435 of NW_008580154.1, forward strand.
AGGGATGTCCAAGTCCCACTCGCTCGTCAAAGCGTATCACGACAACCTTGAGTGCCAATATGCGCAACTGTTGACAATCATGCACAAACAAAAGCAATCGTAGACGTAATGCAGGCGTTTTTTAGCCAAGACCTAAAAATATCTTGGAATGCATCCTCTTTATTTCCTTTACAAGTGGCAAAGTTGACCAGGCAGCTTGAAGAACATGGACGACAGATCTAAACCCTCTTCTCCGGAAGACTGTCTGTCTCATCGCCTGGAAAAATGCGAAAACATCACGGCCGGACATGAGTTGAATCTCGCAGATTTGCACCTTACAACTGTACCAAGCCAGATCCTCAACATGTCCAGCTTGAGGGTCATGAATTTACGCAACAATAATTTGGCCAGTCTCCCGTACGTCCATGCATTTACTTATCCATTATTCTCGTATGCCCTCCGACTCATGACATGTTTTTGTAGGATTGAATTCGTCGAGTGTTTTCCCCTGCTCGAAGTTGTCAACTTGGCGCAAAACCACCTCACGCATCTGCCACCCGATATGGGCAGTCTGCAAAAGCTCCGGAAACTGTTTGCTCAGTCGAATCAACTGCGGTCACTGCCCCTAAGTTTGACAGGTTGCACCAAGCTTGTGGAATTGTTTGTCCAGCACAATCGTATCCAAGACATTCCAGACGAGTTTGCGCTGCTTTCATCATTGCAAGTGCTGAGTATCGCGCACAACGAGCTGAAGACACTACCAAAAGGCTTGCACGCGTTGGTCAAACTCAAAGTCGTGGATTTATCGGGCAATCCTGACCTTACCGACGTCCCTGAGAACATTCGCAGGCTGCACGATCGCCACGCCGTGCTCCACTCCAAGTACTTAACGTCATCTGTGTATCAGGTCTACGTTAGCTTGAACCACATGAGTATGTCGTAGGCAAATGCGGCGGGAACTCATTTCTCGTGCGTTAAAGGTTAAACGTGCGGTGATTCAAGCACTTCAAGCCCAAGCCCGTGAAGTCGCCGTCAATTTGTCCAAGTGACGGCGTATTTATTGCATGTTGCTACTTCAACTCTTCTAGCCACCACTTCAGAAAGACAGTGAACTGAATGTAGTCGCCGTCCTGGTCTTCTAAGCTCGTCTTGGCGATTTGCATTTCCTCTTCGTCAAATTCTTCACCGATATCCTTGATCAACGCAGCGAAGTCCGTCACGCGAATTGTGCCCGTGTTCATCTTGTCGTACTTGGAGAACGCGCGTTTGAGAGCTCCGTACTGGTCCGCATTCAGCCCCAGCGCAGCAAAGTCAATGTTATCTGCCTTGCTCATCCTGTGTACGCTCAATTTGACCTTTCAAGTATTGAGCATTTTCGTAACGCTTCACGAAAATAGATCCAACAAAAAACGGTCGACTCAACTTCTCCACGGCGCACTTCTCCACGCGAGCAATATGGCAACTCTTAGCAATTTGAAAGGGCATGATTATAACCGGCAAGTGTACTAGACTTTGGTCTTCGCGGCGCTGACTTCAAATGTATCTGAAGGGAGAACTTGGTCTCCATGAAAAAGGCGTGCACAAGAGTAATATGGGGCCGTCCAGATGAAATGGGTCGTGTGGGTAATCGAGACAGGACGGAGTAAAGATTGCTTCGTCGTGAAAGGACAAGCGGTCGCTTTACGTTCGATGCTCCAAGCGATCAATGACGTTGGCCATTGTAGGTCGCTGGGTAGTGTCAACGATCAGCATGTATCGAATGAGGTCCAACACGAACGGCGAGTACGGGACTTGACTGGGAAACTTGACCGTCCCGAGCACTGCCAAGTAGGTGCACTCGGTCATTTTCACCTGCTGTACGTTAAGGTGCAATGTACTCTCTCGATCGTGAGGACGAGAACGAGCACACCTGGCCATAATCATTGACGGAGCACTCAAAAGGCGAATATCCAAATGCCATCGCATACAGCAAGCACCCCATGGACCACACTACACGTCGAGTTCGTTTGGCACGTGCAATGTACCGCAACGAGGAGTGTACCATCGGTCTGACTCGTCAGAGTGGATGCAGTTGCCACGTCGTACAGCTCTACAACACCGTGAATGCACATTCTGTGATGGTTCAAACGAACCTGGTGCTCGATATGCCATCGAACTGCATGAACCAAGGTGCCAGAGAGATTGTGAAGCACAGCAAGTGTATGCGAAGGTGAAGAGCCAACACACCTGTGAATGGACGCCACCTCCTGCGCATGAAGGGCATCTGTCCGCGTCAAGATGGCAATGTCACCTTCAACAACGGACCCAAAGTCCGTCAAAATTGGGTCCAGATCGTGATCAAGCAGCACATTCTCAGGCTATTCCACATATGAACGTGTCGTCGGTGGACATATAACGTACCTTGATATCGCGGTGGACCAAGCATGGTTCTTGTGCATGAAGAAAGGCGACAGCGTGACTGACCTTGAGGAAAATGTCTAGGACGGCGCGCTCCGGCATGAATGCTTGCCGTCTGTCACAACTCAGCGGTGAAGAAACGTATTCGTCGCATGCGAGCCGTACGATCGATAGGAGTCAATGTATTGCCTCAACGAACCATTCTACAGATATGGGATATGAAGTTGAGGCGAATCATCATGGCCAACGAGCGCAACAATGTCAACAAGTACCTCCACTAACGGAAACAGCAGGTAATACGTGCTCACATCGGGTGCAGCGGTATGCACCACTGCATAGTCGACCAGAGGCATTAAGTTCTTGTGGTGGCATTTCTTGTGCACGCTACATGACCGATAAATCACCTCATGCCAACAACGTCGTCATGGAAACGGACCCAAGTTCGTGCAGCACCGTTTGTCGTTGCTCGGACGACTGGCAAGAGATTTTCTTCATCGCAAACTGCTCCATCGAGTCTGTGTCATGGACGGCATATACAAAGGAGAACCCTCCCTCGGCGATACCCTTGTCGATGCGTACGCTGTGTCCACAGTCAATGCGGCGGTCATCTGGGATGAAAACCAACGTACCGACGTCCGCTTTGCATGTCGATTCTCGATGCAGCTCCACTCCAACTGAAACAAGAGAAGATCCTGGACGTGATGCTCATCGGCAGCGCTGTCACTGTCGTGCAGATGCTGCCTTGCCGCCGCCCTCCAGGAAACGCCATGTACTCGTCCGCCATGTCCATGTCAACTCTCAACTGGTTTGAATTTTTCCGGAAAAGACCGGATATTCTCTGAACGTTGGATCTTGCAACACCGCTTCGTCGGTCGCAAACGCGGCAAGCTACTGCGTTCGATGGGACTTGCTGAGAAAGACGACGTGCTGCACGTGAAGGAAGTCCTTCAGGACATGATCGAGTCCACGAAGAGACTAGATGCATTGATGCAACGGTTGTGTCGAGCAAACCCCGAGCTTCGATTAAACGCCTCCGCTGTATGCCACCTCCATGGTTACGCCATCTCGTGCGCAGACTTGGAGCAACGTCGTGAGGAATCCACTGCAGACACATCCTTTTCCAGCTACATTGAGGTTGTTTGTTGGCATCGTTCATTATGTACTGTGGACCTTATCACTTGTGTGCTGTAGCGCATGACAAACGACCTTACCAATGTAGCTCCGCATGGGGGCTTCAAGCTCCCATTGAAATTGCTGGTCAAGGACCCCATCGACTTGAACGCTATACGAGACGTACGCGGCAACGACAAAGTTTCGTATCGAATCAACGACGTTGCCATCGTTACCTGCACTTCGATGAAGAAACTCATCGAGGCCCTCGTCGCCCGCCTTCGTGCTATTGACTGCACATTAAGCGATGCCGATGTCGACAAACTAGCACATTGCCTTGTGTTCATTTGCCAAGACGCTGATAGCCACATCGCTCTTGCAGGCCAAGCCATATTTCCTTCAGTACTGGACGTCGAATGGAAGACTGGGTCCATTATTGGTCATGTACGCATGACATATGCTTTCTCTTCTTCATGGAGCATCAGATTGGCGTGGAAATTGGCATTCAAGAGAACGCGTCGTGGGGTCTCGGCGTGTCAATGGAGTGGCATGCTGTCCTTCGCTGCAGATCGGTCAATGCCCCGAACGAGGCTCTTGGCCCAGTTATTCGGGCACGCGGCGTTTGCAATTTTTATCGGGACGCATCATCTCCTAAAGGTATATGCCAACGGACACGAACTACTTGACAGGATATGGTCGATACTGAAGCTTCAACCGTGCTAGACGTTCAATTCAAAATCACTCATCACGACATTTTCCTGAGTCAAGTGCCCACACCTACTGTGCCCCTCGCTTCTATCGTTCGGTAAGGTGCTCGAGAAAATGACTTCGTGAGTCGTAAATGGATCTGTTCCAACTATCCTGACCACTGATGCAGAGACCACAAAGGGAACTCATGAAGCCCCTTCCTTATTTTGTACGCCTAGGTCCCAACAACCTCGTGTCCAGGCAGACCTTGTCGACGTCTACACTCTCCCTAACGACGTGGATGCTGCGCCGACCCCGATGAGTTTCCCAGCGGTGCATTTTTCTCATCGATGCGGATCGCTCATGTTCCCGTGGTACCATAGTCGCTTGGGCGAACTCGCATCATTGCGTGTACCAGCAGCGCCGTTCATACGGTGAGACCTTTGCGTCGTTGTAGTGTTTTATGTGACGCCCCCCCCTTGTTTTCTGGTTTGTAGTTGTTTCTGAGCGACTTGGGTCAAGTCTATGCCATGGGATTGAGTCAGGATGGTGCGCTTGGGATTGGTGGTCTTGCTCCGTCGGCGGAAACTCCCCAATTCGTCGAGTTTCCTGGTAGGCTCGCGTTCTGAGACAACCGATGGACATTAAAGGCATCTCCTCTGGTGGCAGATATCCAAACGGTGGTCATCCAAATTGCCGCGGCCGGCAACGAGACATTTGGAGCGCACTCCATCGCGCTCACGTCGGAGGGCGTTGTACGTGGACTTTGGTTCCCCCTTCAAATGGTGTCATTAAACGGGCATGCGGCTATTCCCTGTCTCTTCTGTGCCTTCACGATGTTGGTTCCTGACACGTTCCTCGATGTGGCGGGTCCTGCTAGGTATTCACGTGGGGTGTGCGCATTGCATGCGGCACAGTTGGCGCTCCGCAATGCGACCGTCCAGAACTCGTTCAATTCCAGTCGGGAAAGGAGGTTGTGCCAGTTAAATGTAGTCAAGTGGCAGCGGGTGTATCGTTTTCGCTGGCGTTGACGGATGCAGGTGATGTGTATGCATGGGGAAAGTACCTGCACGGCCGATTGGGTAAGAAGTACATTACGTTTTGGAGATTTTTGGATGGGACCGATGGTGTACGGTGTTGCTTTGACAGGGTTGGGACCTCCTCCGAAACGAGCAGCAACTGCTCGAGGTATTCGACACGACCAACAGCTACAAAAGTTGCCCGCCGTCATCCCCGATTTATCTGGCGTGATCGAGGTACAACACTTCGGTGAGGGGTTTGCATTTCTGGAGTCTGTGATCCATTTGGGGGCCTAGATTGCGTGTGGAGCAGCCCATGCCGCGTGTGTCACCCAAGCAGGTCAGCTCTTCTTGTGGGGGAAAAACACCCACGGGCAACTTGGCGTCGGCCATTTGTCCGACATCTCCTCCCCCACTCTCGCGACATTGCACCCTGCCGACAACAACCATCACCACACATCGTCCTCCGTACGAACTCGACTCAGCGTGGTCGTGCGAAACGCAATAAAATCTGCCATTAGAGCACCGCGACGCAAGGCGTTAAACACGTCGCGTGCGGTCGGGACTTTACTATTGCGCTGGATCATGACGGGAGTGTGTGGGCATGGGGGGCTGGGCTCACGAGTTCCGGACTACCTGACCTTTCTATTCCACCAACGCCGTACGAAGCCCATGTGCTGTTCGTGACTCAATTGATTTACAACGTTTGAATGGATCTAGGAAGGATCTGCCGCAGTGGACGTGGATGCGTCCTTCCCGAGTCGCCGCGCTAGGCAATCACTTTCAGTCTATTTCGGCTGGTAGTTCGCATGCTGGTGCGGTCACGACGCACGGGGATGTATTTGTCTGGGGAACAATGCCTTCTGGAGGTAGGACCTCTTTCAAATGCACCACTTCGTGTGGATGGTTTTTCGCTGAATTTTCTTGGCTTCGCCCTTGCGGGCATGCTTCACCGCACGAGCGCGGCAAGTTCATTCTCGTCCATTGCACGCCGATGCAGAGTTCTGGACCTTCGACTGAACGCACAATTTTCTTTCAGTCATCCAAGTTGTACCTACGCTCGTATGTCCCACGCAAGTCGTACAAGGCATATCGTGCGGAGACAGGTCCCGTGTGTGTCTGCAATTGAAGGCCTCGCTTGTCCTGGCAAGTGTTCGCTCAAAGCAGTAAGCCCCCGTAGGCAAACGTACGTCATCGGAGGCGCCACGTTTCTTGGTCGAGCCATGTACGAACTCTTGCGCCATCGTCGTTGCAGCGACGTAGTCCTCCTTGTGTCAGGGAAGCGCCTTCCTGCCCATCAAATGGTATATAGTAGCCTCTTTACCGCATTCATCTTTGTCCCTCCCTGGGCTAGATCTTGTCGTACCGATCACCCGTGCTGCGCAACCTCATCGCGACGGAAACGCGCGAATACAAACGCAACGATAGCAACGTTCTCCAAGTTATTTTGCCATCGATCCGGTACGACTTGTGGTTGTCAGCACCCTCACACGGATAGAGTTGATTGATTCCTCGTAGATACGACGTGTGTGCGCTCGTGCTCGAGTTCATTTACACGGATACGCTATTTACACCCATCGATCCATCGTCGTGCGTGCCTTCGGACCTTCGGCGCGCCGCGATCGAGTCCGTTGCGCCTCGTGTTGGTGTCTTGATGCGTCCACCTCGACTAACTAGGAGAATGTTTGGTTGTTGGAGTAGACTGGAGCTTTCCGGTCTCGTGGCGCTTTGCGATCGCTTTACAACAGTATCTCTCGACGGTGCGCCAACGGCAAGCCCTTTGCCGGAGGCACCGCACACGGTACAACCCCATCCACGTCGCTCCTGCATCCCGGAAAATGCCCTCGGGAACAAGCTAAATCGCGTTGGGGCCGGCTAGGCGATTGCAACGCTAGGCGAATCCATCTTGGAAGCCTTGGGCAGCGACCTGTTTGCTGACGTGGTGGTCGTCGCGGAATCCCACCGCATTCGAGCCCACAAGTGCATGCTGACGAGTCGCAGCGATTACTTTCGAGCATTGCTTGGCAACGCCATGCACGACTCGATGGTGCGTTGCCTGTCCTGGCCATGGAGCCCCACTGGTTGAACCATGTTTGGTTAGTCGATGGTTCATGTGGATGCGGCGTACGCTACCATGCAACGCGTGCTCACGTTCATGTACAGCGACAAGTGGGTGCGTCCCACAACAGAGGAAGCTCTTCTGGACGATTTGGTGGCGGCTGACAAGTACGGCATCGCCAGGCTCAAAGGTGATGAACTTGTCTGGACCGAGGCAACGTGAAGGCGATGTGGCCACCACGGTAATTCTTGACGGCTTGTTGTTTATACGTAGTGTTGTGTGAAGCGCATGCGGTCGTGACGCTGGAAAACTGCATGGAGCTCCTTGTGCTAGCCGACATGATCAACGCATCGTTATTGCATGAGGTCAGCCGAGCTTGTCCTCAACATGTCGTGCTCTTGCCCACGGAATCGACGCATCCGATCGAAGACGGCACTGAACAGCGCCCCCTTGTGTAGAAAGCGATCACGTTCGTGTTGAATCAGCTCCATGTTCTGGCGGAAGCACCGTCGTTCATTGAATTCGCCCAGCAGTACCCCAAGCTCATGCACGAGATCATTCATCACCCGTCGACGAACAGCGACCGCATGCTCTGGCGGGTACGATGCAACCTCCACCGCGCTGCTACTACACGAAGCAACTCACACGAGATATTCATGCGTGTAGTCGTGGGAAATGAACGAGGCCAAAGCAGACACGCCCGACGAAAGCACGAGCGCAAACCCGTTGATCCCGTTCGTGTTCCTTGTGGCCTTCGGAATCAGCTACCTTCACGTGTCGGCCCAGTTGCCTCAATTCGGATCGTACATCCCTCTCGTCAACGCCGCTGCCTTCGTCGCGCTCTGCGTATATTGCTTCCGAGACCTCATCCAGACGTGACCTCATTCTCCATGCGACGACCGAAGACGGGTGATTTATGATTATCCGGAAGGCGGGAAAAACTCGATAACATTTCACAATAAAAAGGTCCACATGCCGTTCGTTCATATATTAAAATGGAGTTTCAACCCTGCTTGGGAATTCAAAATCATCCGGTTAATTCAAGCTCCGATTTGGGCTGAACCGTGCTGCGCTGTCAAGTCCGCGGCGGGCCGACCTATCCACTGGACCATGGGACCCATTCGAGATCGCGCTGACGAGTCAGACCTACAGCTCCACCACCTCGAAGACTCGAGTAACCAACTAGACGAAAACGACTACGAGCCATCCTCTTCATCTGCGTGGATGGGAAACGGTAGTAGTGCCAGCAGTTCCGCAGCGTCCTGCAGGGAGCCCGCCGAACGCATCAAATCATGGAAGGGCCAAATTCGCGACTACATAAAGGTGCATGGTGCCAAATACGATCGATCGGGCCTTGTTCATCAGCTGCTACCCATCACTGTACGTCGTCTACCGTGTCGTTCTCTTGCGTGCATGACATTGAACGCGTGTAGAAATCACTCGCTTCTGTGTTGGCGCACACCCATCCATTAGCTGTTCAAGAAGGGTTTGAATTCATCACGAGTGTTGCGACAGAAGTTGGCGTGGAGGCCGTTCGGCCGCTGCTCGAGGCGACCATCACCCATCTCCTCCACGACACCAAATGCTCCCAAAGCCAGTGCATCACGTCCGTCGCTCGATTTGCTTCGCTAGACATCGTGTGCATTGCGAATTGCTTTATCAGCCATGTTCAGCTGAACGGTGCGGTTCGCCTCCCCGTCATTCCGAACTCATTGGTCATGTGGATAGGTCGCATGCGGCAGATGTACTACCATGTCCTTCGCACCATCGTGGACGGGAAATCAACGCTTGCCCTCATGGAGGTTGACCAGTACGCCACACTTCTCTTTCTTCTTCTCGAGTGCCTCGAGAATTTTCGCGATCGATTGCGCCAACAGATCGCTGTCGTCATGCAAGTTGCGCTGGACAATGACAAGCTGAACGTGGTGTGGAACTCGCAATGGGACCTCACGATGAAACGACGATGTATGGCTGCCATGCCTGACTGCCGCCGCATCGCCAAGCTCTGGGCCCGCGACAACTATTATTCCTCGCCGCCGCAACCCTCTCGGCCGTCGACGACTCGACCAGCACAGGACCAGCCTCCAACTCCGTATCGACGGCCATTCACCGCCATTGGCAAGACCTTGGACGACTCGGATCTGTCGTCTATTCATTTCCAAGAGGAATTTGATGGTGCGAAAGACCCACGACAAGTACAAAACGCGGCGACCGTCGAAACCTACGAACCAACACGTCACCACTGCAAAACCAGCCCTGGCGCCCACTACGTCATGTCCCCAGCATCCGAGGCACCGGTACCTCCGCCTCACAAACGCCACACTGAAGCGCCACGCTCCGAAGCCGCGGCCAAGCGCCCGTCGCCGGCCAAGGTCTCATGGGGAGCGTCGACGACGCCCATACCGTCCATCACAACGTCGTCGGCCTTCGCACCTGTCTCGTCGAGTACGCGACTGGGCATGTGGTGGAGGCAGTACTACAACGCTGGCGGTGTCATGTGGACGCTGGTGATACTGAGTGTGGTCTTTGCGATCTCGGGAGTCGCCCACGCCGTGTTGACGTTTTCGCAAGATTTTGAAGCATGGAAGGTTCGGATTGCGTTGAGCGACTACCATGCGAGTTTGGACCGCACGGAGCGAGATATTCAGCGGGCGATGCGGCGACTCGAGGCGCTGACACGGGAAATGGCGGATCCGGCAGGCTCCATGGCCGAAGCTTGGGACCAAGACCACAAGCTGGCACAAGCCATCACCTCGGCATGGCACTCAATACAGCACGACGTCATCTCAGCACCGTCACACCATGACACATCGTCGTCGCCATCCCAGCCGTAGCTAGTGAAAGAAATCCGTTTATCCAACATGTAATGTAGCCAACTCAACGCTGGGCTTCGGCAGATCGAAGCCAAGTGTCTTGGCCTGCACATTGGTGGGGCGCAAGCAGCGTTTTCCGCGTATGCCATGCCGTCGCGCTGTCGCCATGGAGTGCAAAGGAAGTAAGACCAAGATGAACATGACTCGAGATTCCGCAGCCGGTAGAGCTCAAGCAACTGAACGGGCTAGTCACCGATCGATTTTCGCAAGGTCGATTACGTCTTTGGGACGAGCGGCGTGTGCTCGCCAAGTTCATGGCGATCTTGGCGGTGTTTGCCGTACATGAGTGCCACGAGGGCGGTGGCTGCAATCAGCATCGGGCCGACGAAACCAACGGTGACGGCGCCTTGAACCCAATGGGACGTTGTCGTGCTGGCCAACGGATCAGTGTATTCCGAAGACGGCACAGACTTGTAGGTGGTCGTCAGCGGGAAGCACTTGGTCGTTGCCACTTGGGCATACCTAGCGCCGCCCTCAAGTGAGATTCCGCGCAGAGTGGCGGGCAAAACGCACCATGTCGCAGCCGGTCGCGGCGTGCGGCGGAGGTCGGTAGACTTGGGGATAAATCCATCTCGCGATCCCGTCTGGGGTGGGAAGTCGACGTGAAACAGACCAAACCGCGGGTCGAACGAGCCCCATTCGTAGTTGTCTACAAACGACCACGCCGTGTACCCGATGATCGGGATGCCCTCGTCGATGGCTTGCCACACTTGGTCCAAATACGTTTGAAAGTACCACAGCTGGTTGTCGTTCTCGACCACATTCTTGCCACACCATCCGTTTTCCGTGAGCAGGATTGACGCGGACGGGTCGAAATCGTGCATCCACCGGATCATGGGAAGGTATCCTGCAGGGTAGCCTGCAGCACAGACGAAATAATTGGACCAGGTCGGATGTGGGGAATGAAACAGGTCACGGAGAGCAGCGAAACGTGCCAAGGCAAACACACTATCGCAACTCGATGACGTACCGTTGAACCACGCACAAAGCGGGTCGCCCTTGGCGTTCGTGTCGCCCGTGCGAGCACCCACTGGAATCCGCTCCGCATCCACACCCACGTCTCGGTTCCAGCCAAGTAGGAGCGAATTACATGCAACCGTCGACCTACTCAACGGCGCCGCCACAACACACCAATTCAATCCCAAAAAACTCTTGATGGTGCGTTCAATCATAAAAAGCTGGTTGGGCACCCCTTTCCGAAGTAATTCGTGAAATGCCTCCTCAATCAGCCACACAATGCAGTCAAATCGCGAGCGCCCATGAACGAAACGTACGTGGGCGATGCACAGTCGGTGACCACGTTGGTCGAGTAATGGTTGAGCATGAAGACGTCGTAGCTCTTCTTGAGGAGTGCTGACTCGGTCGGTGTAAAGCGCGGGAGGTAGTGCCCCGCGCGCTGCTTCATGACGGTGGGGTAGTCGCCATTTACGATGGGGTTTAGGAACCATCCAAGGGAGAACTGGAGCTTGCGCTCGGCTGCTTCCACGTCGTTTTGGTTAGACGGGTCCAGTGGTAGAGCCATGTCGGCGTTGAGGGTGATGCCGATCTTAGACTTCAGGTGCTTGGACCGGTGCGTTTGCACAGCCGTGGCATGCGCAACAAGGACGTGATGGGCAGCGACGTACGACGCCGTGTTCGAGTTGGAGATGCCTGGTGCCTACCACATGATGAACAATCGTGACCCCATCAGATCGTCCTTCTTACATGCCACCCGCCGCCATATCCCCCAACACAAAACGACCATGGCTCATTGAACGTCGTCCAAAAGTCCACCTTGTCGCCAAACTCGTCATACATCAAGGAGGCATACTCATTGAAATGCGACACAATCGACGAGTTCAACCACCCGTTCGCATGCGTGTGGAGCGCCGAGGGAAGGTCCCAATGGTACAACGTCACGACGGCCTTTAGGTTGGCGGCACGCGTGGCGTCGAGGAGGTCGTGGTAGAACGCAATGCCGGCGTCGTTGCGCAACATGCGTTGCAAATTGTTGCTCCACGTCATGACTCGCGGCCACGAGATTGAAAACCGGAATGACGACAGGCCCATGGCCTTCATGATCGCGATGTCGCTCACGTACCGATGGATCATGTCGTCGGCAACATTTGCGCATTGCACGTTGTCGCGAACTCGGCAAAAGTCGTCCCAGATGCTGGGCGTACGGCCCGTGAGGTTCCACCCGCCTTCGACTTGGTAGGCAGCAGTGGCCGTCCCGAGGAGGAAATCTTCGGGGAAGCAGCGTTGCTTCGGATGCGGCGTGACTACGTGATGCGTCGAGAGCACTGGCGCACAGGCCATCGCGACCAACGTCACCAGGCGTCGCATCATCGTGGCCAGTGTTGATGTGCCCAAGATCCATCGGGTTTCGAGAATTGTCCCTTTTGATTGGCCTCATTCTAGCCAATCCCAGGCTCAAAAGAATTTTTTAAATAAGATGCGGCTATTTAAACATCAGTAAATTCGAAATGATTGTTGATATTTTTATTGTGTTTTTCAGAATACCTGTTTCAATCATGGGGGTGAAGACGGCGGCACCTTCAGGTTGGCGACGATAGCCACACCACGGCACCATTCTTGGGGCTCAGCGCACCATCCGACGATGCCTAGAGCACGAATGTGTCTACTCCTAGTCTGTAGATATTGTTGGCGTACGTTCTCCAGCTGTCTTGTGCGTACACGTTGTAAGAGGGCTTCGAATCTCTGCCGCTCGTCGCCTTGCTCTAGGGAATGACATGGAATAGCCGCTTGGACGCAGTTTGTGTACGTAGTTTGGGTGTAATGATGGCAGAAGTCTCCAGAGTCTTTGTCGCGGACGTCGTGACTGCCTGCACGAGTCGTCGTCACAATAGTGTTATTGTCATGTGTCCTGGACGGTGATCGTACAAGTTCACTTGGTTCCTCGGCAACCCGGGCGGCCTGGAACGTTTCCAATACCAAGAGAAGGAACTCGTTCATCTAGCCCATTCCATCAGGCCCTATGGCCGCATGGGGACGACGCACCTCGATGATGTGAGTATTTGCCCGTGACGCAGGTTGCATTGTCAAATGGCGCTTCAACTTACGCAGGAACTGCACGTGCACACATGAGCGTCCATCCAAGAGGGCACATGGCACGCGTACGACGGCGTAATTCGGGTCCAGGCGGGACCCAAATACTGCATTCGCTGCAACGAGGCACTGTGCTTTGGAAATCCACGTGCTGTCCTTGCTCAAGCTAAGGGCGGCCAATGTTCTCAGCAAAGCACCACGCGGCAGTCGTCGGTAGGAGGCAATCGCAATAATAATAAGCACATCGTTCTGTCGGCAGCACCGCCGATTCAAGCAGTGGATGGACGCAACGGCAGGGCATAAACAACTTCATTCGACCCAACGTATTCCTGGCATGACACGTGCATTCAACGACGTACTTGACTTTGCCCCCGAGTGTATCTTTGGTCAGGAGTACCTGAGCACACATGCCATTGTCAGGGCATCCGGGAAATCCATCCTCCATCCAGTCGCGCATTCGTCGATCGTACCACAATTTCATGGCGAGCAAAGAGGTAGAACTCGAGGGCGTCGTCGCAATAGGTACCGTCCAAAAAGCACGAAAAGATTTCTGTGTCAAGCCTCTAAGCATGCCATCACACCCGCGACAAGAGTGTGACCAAGATACGTGTTTGTTGGCGTGGAGCGCCAGCATGAGGTCGATGGCATTTTGAGCCACGAGCTTGGCCAACCCAAAGCGCGTTTGAAAGTGGTGCACGACGAACGTTGCAAACGACGACGCCTGTCCACACGGTGTCTACTCGATTGCGTGAGTCGACCGAGGCCACAGTCGCATCTACCGCCAAAGACGGCGCGTGGTCCCGGCGAACGTCTTCCCATCGCGCATCGTAAATGTCATGAATTGTCTTGGCCAGGTGGATATCGGACAAACCCGTCTTGGATGGCTCCACTGGCAGCGACTCAAGGAGAAAGTAGAGTGTCGCGTATCGCTTCATGCTTGGAGGCATTTCCTGCACTGCGTGGTCGAGCTCTTCCACGGAAAGAGGTTGCTGCTTTGTTTGCGTTCTTGCCTCCTCTGCAGCACGTGAAAAGTGGGCACTACCCAACGAGACAGTTGCCACATACAGGCCGTCTGGGTTTCGACCAAACTACAACCCCAACGACGCACGTCAAGATGGCACAAGCTCACCGCAGTGTACCTTGACATTGTGCTCGATGATGAATTTGGTGTAGTTTTGCTTTTGCTCGGGGCTGAGCTCCGAAAAGACCACGACGTGCCGCGCCGACAGCGGCATGTTCAACGCTTGCTCGACAAATGCGACCTTTCAAAGTGCACAGCATCCGGATGAGGATATCCAGTCACCCAATGACTATTAATTCCAATTATTTCATCTACTGTATTCGGCTTGGACTGCATCGTCGTCGTGAAATTTGCAAGTTACAATGAGTACCTTGTCGTATACGTATGCTCCTTGGCTCAAATGCCGCTCGTACTCTTCAATTACCCAGGAACGACTTGGTCAGGCCTTGCACATACGGTGAAGAAAGATTTGGACTCCTTATGTCCGATACTATTTTGCATATATCGGCGTCTTAAACACGTTTTGTATTGTCAACTGAATAATTGGGTCAAAATTGCTTTCTACATGTGGACCAATCAAATGGGACGAATTGGTTTTCAAGGCATCGGATTGGTCCACTGGCACATGACCGCCTCATTGCGCCTTGTGTACCAACCAAATCTCGGAATTCGACCGCCTCCATCATGAACTCCTCGAACGTCTTCACAGCGCTGTCCAAGAAAGCTGCCAAGAAGGCGACCCTTTTGCCTGCTCATGCTGCCCCTGTCCTTCCCAAGCAAATGTTCTCCGGTCAAGCGACTGCCTCGTGGGGCGACGACGAAGAAGTCGGTGCCGTCACGTCCCTGTCGATGCCGCTGACTCCTGCCGAAGCCTTGGCTGCCGAAGAAGCGCAAGTTGAGGAGGAAGACGACGACAGCGAAAGCGAAAGCGAAGAAGAAGAGGAGGAAGAAGAACCAGTGACCAAGCCCGTGGTTGCAAAAGTCGTTGCCAAGTCTGTAGCCGCCCCTGTCCTGTCCAAGAAGGAACAAAAGCAAAAGGAACTTGAAGAATTGGACTCCGTCTTGGCCGAATTGGGCATCGCTACGGGTATACAAAGAATCGAAATTTCTCTCCATGGAAACTGACATGTCACGGCAGCCACCCCCGCACAAACAGCCGAAGCTGGCTCGTCAGACAAGAAGTCCAAGAAGAAGAAGAAGGCTAAGGCGGCTCCTGGTGCGGCTGCCCCCGCGCCTGCTACTCCCGAAGGTACCCTTATCTTTAGATTCTACACAGACTAAGGACGGTTTATGCGGTCGTAGTTGAAGCCGAGGCACCTCCTGCCCCCACTGTCATCGTCGACATCAAGGCGGTGCTGGCCAAGAAGGCCAAGGGCAAGAAGAAGGAAGAATCGTTGGGTGTGAAGAAGGCCCGCGAAGAAGAAGCGAAGAAGAAGGCAGCGGCCAAAACCAAGCGTGACCGCTCCACCTTCAACGAGTTCTCGTAGACAAAAAACCAATGTAGTTCATCTTGAATCGGATTGGAAAATAGACCCACCACCCAGTTCGATCCATGGTGTCACATGCCCCTGGACGACGGTGCTATCCATCGACGGCAAGTAGACCTGCATGAACAGGATAAATAGCTCTACACAACTGGGTAGTTGCGGGGCGTCCACCTGTAAACGGCGCACGAGTTTAAGGAGATGGTCATGCCGGCGCAAGTGCCACCAGTCTAGCCTCAGTCACACAAGACGACAGGGGGAGGTAGTTTTCGGTGGCTTATCGCAATGCTCGCACACTGTCGACATCTTGCTGGTGTTTCGTGGACGTGTGAACAGGGGGGAGCCAGGCTGGGGCCGACGGCTTGGGGCGGTACTGCAATGGCTGGTGGACTTTGGGTCGCTCCTGGGTGACCTTAGGAACGGGTGGAGGAGGTTTCACGTGGGTGTATTCGAGTTTGATGGCTGTGTTGTGTTCAACGCATTGTTTGTACAGAGACTTGCTGAGTGCGTCAGCTGCCCCGTGGGACTTGATCTCGTTGCGCCCGATTCCGATCGCAGACGATTGCTTCTGCCCACGCAACCCCTCTACTCGATCCATCAGAAACCGACGACTTCCAACCGCACATCGAATCGCTGGTCGATGTAGCAAAGGTCACAGGGGTACCTCTCGTCAAGTTATCGGCGCGCCCTGGGTTTTCGCGCCATTGGCTGTGGTCCGATGATCGTGAGTTGGTAGGCGCTATACGTCAACCTACCTGTAGAATCGGTTCGCGGATTCACGCAGCTGAATTGTCCCCTCATGCTGGAGGAACTCACTGGTGCCACTGCCGAGATACTTGCGGCAAGGCGGGAGCTTGATGACTTTTGGAACACCCGAGGTGCCTGTGAGGATGTTGTAGTCGTAGGACGAGTTGAGCGCGGCGAGACGTTCGTGGCGGTGGGCCGCGTTGCTGGTGCTGGCTCTGTCCTTTTCAGCTTGGTGAGCGAGTCGTTCTCTGTCGGACGCAATCGCAGTGCGCGATCGCCGGTAAAACCCTAGATCCAGTCGACCAACCATGGACGGTTTGATTGAACAGTACGTTTGTCTGAGGTGCTGTACCCGACGTGAATTTCGTCGTGCGAGTGCTCTGGACACCAAGCTCCAACGCTGGATGGAGCTCGTTGCGGGGGTCTTGAATGTAGTTCCATGTGTGGAATTCGTGGGGTGGCAAAGTCGTGCGTTTCCCACGGTACTCGTGGCCGTCGCCTTGAGTTGTGCCAAGCGCATCTGGAGGCTTGACACACAGCCTCTTGCCCATCGACGCGCAAGGATCGGTGGAGCGCTCCTTCCTGCTATTGTCCTACCGCGTCCAGGCGAGACGATTCACGACAGCACCGACAGGTATTTATAGCGCAGCCTGTCTCATTGGTCGTTTCACTTGTAACTGCCCACGATCAAGGTTCGTACTCGGAAAACCAATGAATTTGGATATTAAATTGTACAGGAATTCAGTTGCTTAGCATGTCACGCTCCGCATGCCTGGCGATGTTCCCCTCGCTGTTGCAGACCTGATGCTAATTAATTGTACAGAGACAAACCAGTGTGGATGTTGAGTGCCCTCGGGATTGCAGTCGTACAGCCATGGACCAGATGATGGCAATGTAGCGGGTTTTGGAAATTTCTACGAGGATTCGTCATAACACACACTGATAATACATTTGAATGTTATATGATTTAGAAATGGCGCTGTCTTGTTCAATTCAATTAATATAATGCAACATGCCAATTTGTCAGATGCTGATATCGTCAGGAACACGTTTATCAGGTGTACAATGCTCTTCGTGGTGGCAGCGACGAGCGTGTGGCACGGAGATCTGCCCATACAGACACAAATGCGATACCTGAATGCCCTTATTCGATGTCCATTTTGCGAACAGATTGGGTTGTCTCCCCTGCGCATTGAATCTCCTTTTGAGCGGCACTTTCTACCGTCTCTCGACAACCACCCACCAGACATCGTATCGGCTCTCCCACCTTCAACAACGTAGCTAAGATGATTGCTTGGCGTTTACACTTCGCCACCGCTACAAACACCACCAACGGCCGTACATTTTTCACGCCCGACCGCCGGAAAAGACACAAAATTTGACATTCGGGCAGGCACGTTATCCAGTCTGGATCCGAGTGCGTATTTTGACCGATTGCAGGTGTCATTTTGAAGAAGTTGAGGCCCACAAGCGTTTGAAAGCAATCGTCTATTTTGAATCAATGTATTCTGACTAGGTTGGAAAGACCCATTACACAACAGGGCACAGTGGGTCGTTACGTGTGTTGAGCGCCGGATTACATACTAAATGAATCGGATTGGTTAAAACTCGATAATTTTCACAGATTATCGCTCGTTGATTGGTCGACACTGCATGCAGCGCTTGTAACACCAGTCGACATCCAAAGTACAGTGTTGACCATGTCATTGCCAGAGTTGCTGGTGCACCACACCTCGTTCTTCGTGAGCTGAATACTTGGTCCACCCATCGCGGTTGCCGCCGTCGAGAGAGTCCTCCTGCGTTCCCACCGACTCGTCCGCTCGGTACCACGACGTCATGACCCGAGCGCAGCGGGACCCGACGTCCTTCTTCGATGCGGCGCCGTTGTCCCCGTCCGAGTGTCAGATGCTCAGTGATATTGGGAAAGCGTCCTTCTCCAAACTTCTTGAAACAACACGATTCATCCGACGCCTTGCCGAGCAAGAGGTGAGTTCATGTTCATGCTTGCGATACGACTTGTTCCTCTTCTAGATGGGTGGAGACAAGCACACGTACGGTTCCACGATCAGCATCGCGGGGAGCTTGGAAGAAATCGCTCACTTTTGCGTACGACTCGTGTCGTCTGGGGACTCCCCTGCACACCGCAAAATTGCAGCTGAACTGTATTGCCTCGAATCTACGGCACGGCTTCATGCGATTGAAATGCCCACTGCGTTGTCGCCGTTCCATTACACAGGATTGCGATGGAGTCACATCAAGTCCCCCATGCGGATGCTGCTGCGGGATCGGGACTTTTGCACCATTGAGGTACTCTTCGTCGTCGCCCACCTGTATCCTTTTCACTGCGACTATCGCAGTACCTGGACGAGTACATCGACGAGAACGGCAAGCGAGGTTTTGCCATGTGTTCCCACTCTGTTCCGCATGCATCATGCCCTCCTCTTACCCACACGAACAACTATGTCCGCGCGACTGTCCACCATTCTGGGTGCGTCGACAAATCGATTGCCTTGCAGACTCAAGTTGTCGTGATTAGGTATGTCGTCACGGAGACTGATATTCCGAGCGTCCTCCGCGTGACAATCTACTTTGACTACGGTGCGCCGGGAAAGATGGCGCAAACTAAGCTGTTGCAGTCTTTGACGAAGCGCCGCATCCGAAGAATGGAAGAGATTCACACTTTGATCGGGAGCGGTTCCACGGTGAACCATCAATCCGTTCTCCAGGACAATGACACATGCGCGATCTGCAGTCGCGGCTTCAAAGGTGGCATGGCGCTCTTCCAGCGCAAGGTCGTGTGCCGAATGTGCGAGCAGATCGTGTGCAAGCGATGCTCCAGCGAAGACAAACCTGGCGGGTACACCCGCGGCAGTGAACGCGTGTGTCACTCGTGCCTCCGAGACGTGCATCCAGCGTTCGGTGGCGGTCGGTTTGCCCCGTATGAAGGAAGTAGTGCCATGTCCGCCATCCACAGCGTCAGCAATCAGAGCTATTCGCATTACGATGGATTGGATTCCCAGGTACTGCTAGCTTGGATTCGATTGAAATTTGATGTATTTTTCGATGTTTTTTGTCGAATTTTTGACGATTTTTTTTCAACACTGACGGTTTCGTGCCTTGACAGCGCCACGCGAATCATCATCAATCAAACATTCCCAACGAACATGCCGCCGCGCAGCCGCTGTCGGCGAAAGGATCGCTGAATTTCAATCGATTCCATTTTCCCGCCGCTGCTAAACCCACCTCCACTTTGACCACCATGTCGTCGTATGACGAGTACAGCCGAGGGAGCCGCACCATGAGCTTCGACCGACGCGACAGCCGCGTACAAACACCGAGCTCTGAACACCGCTCAATCTTTCGCCCACCGGAACGCAACTTGTCGGTGGAAAATGTCTTAGATCCACACCAACGTACAACAACCCCTCGGCGTCTTACTTCTGATGCCGTGGGAGGATATTTGACACCCCGACGAAGGGAGAAGAACCCTGCCCATGGGGTGTTCACTCCGAAACCGTCCTTGTCGACGACCGCAACTGGCTCTGCTACCTTCTCGGCGATCCAATCAGCACGCCCAATACCCCAAGTGGTGTCATTTGGAGAATCTGCCGCTGCAGCTGCTGGAAATCGAAACCACAAGAGCGATTCTTTGTGCGACTTGTCCTACTTGAACGAAGTTATGGTACGGGGACCAGGTGCATCATCGCCTTTGAATACGTCCACATCGGCCAAGTCCCGCAAGTCCAACCGGTCGTCGAACCAATCGGGGCATTCCACCGTTTCTGCAAAGTCGAATTTGTCGGCGGCACACTCGGACGTCCCGCCGCCGCAACCACCTCGACAACTTTCCGACTTGTCGTATTTGTCCAACTATAAACAGTAATTTAACGCGACCCTTCGCCGGAATGTGCTGCATGTTCCCGACGATTTCCTTGGAAATCGTCGACCAAACGTGCCGTCGCAGCAAGGGCGCGCCCTGTCGAGACCAAACGACCTGTGTCCCATACGATTGCATCGTAATGGATACTGCTGCGGCAAGCATGTTCACCGAGGGGAATTCGAGTTTCATGCCGACGACACGGAGAGTTGTGCCGTTGCGAAGAGTGTCATTGTCAAGTGGAAATTGCCAATCAGAGGAATGACAAGTAGCACCACAAGTGGAGGCAGAACCTGTAGATTATGAAACGATTGCATGTCACTTTCGCGCTGGACATGGCAGGTACACGAGCGACGAGCTCGAGTCGACAGGAAAATATTTCACCCCACATATTGTTGAGAGACAGAAAACCAATCGGATTTGCATGCAAAATACCATATCTTGAATAGCCAAAAATTCGATACCTCCGTTGCAACGCGAACGCTCCATTCGTAGCACTTTGAGAAATCCAAGACGAGAGCTGAGATGTGGGAATTTTGCGCAAACGGCTCTAGGCAAGGCCTCATAATTGTTAAGTGACAAAAACTTTCCACTGGCGGTTTACAAATCGCCCAGATCCGGATATCCGGGTACATATGACTCAACCTCCATAAAACGATAAAATGAACGACACACCACTTCGTAGACTACGATCGCGTTGGTGATGGCTCTTTGCGACATGCAAAAGATGTATGCCGGCCGAGTGGAACACGGTGTTGGAATGCGTGTGTGTGTCACCTCTATGGCAGGGTTATCCTGCTCAAACCACTTTTATCCAATCATCTGCTTGCGGCTATGTCTTGGAGGGATCAAGAGCCGCCTCAATACGACAATTTTAACCGGAACAAACTGCACTTGCTATCGTGCAAACCAAGAGCACAAGGATGCGACGCATTCGCCAGCACATGGACGCTGCCATGGCTCGCACAAACCCAGGAGCGCGGCGTTTTGATTGGGTTATCGAATCCGCTCTTTGGTTACACATCAAGATATTTTGACAAAGTAGTCCGCACAGTTTTAGGCACATGCACCATACACTCCATAACCAAACTCATAGGAAATGATTTTGCCGTTTTATATCAACAAAATGAACGATATAGAATTTCAGTCAACCCGGACAAAACGTACTTCCAGGAGTTTCCATGCGCACTTCGCGGGACTCGAAGGAAGGTGTGGTTAAGTGCGCCCATTCTCCATCCATCAAACATTTAAATTCAAAGAGGCTGAGAGTTTCATACTCCAGAAAAGATGCCATGATATAGGTGACTGGATTGACGCTCACGTACTTAGAAGAGCACTGCGACAAACTATTCGTATTTGAGCGAAGAAGCCAATATATTTCCGGGACAAAATTCCTCATTGTCGATTTTTGGCGGCGGGACGAAGATGGGAAAGGGAGGCAACGCGCCACAGTCATCGACGCATGTGGAACCCCGCACGGACTTTTACTGGGAAAAGACCGATGAACCTCATGCGACCCGACGAAAGCTAATCTCGGCCAAGTACCCGCAGATCAAGTCGCTCTTTGGCCACTGCCCCCGCACGAAATACTACGTTGTGTTTGCCGTCACCGTGCAAACTATCATGGCGTACTATACCAAGGACAAAAGCTGGGCAGTGTGGTTTGCTGTGGCGTACATTGTTGGCGGTACTTTGAACCACATGATGATGATGGCCATGCACGAGTTGTCGCACAACTTGGGGTTCAAGAAACCTTTGTACAACCGCATCTTGTCGTTGATCGCCAACATGCCGATGGGCGTGCCCGCTGCAATGTACGTGATGCTTGCATACTGTTCTCACGGAATGACGTGTTTAGTTCGTTCAAGCGTTACCACATGGAACATCATCGCTACCAAGGCGAAGACGGCGTCGACGTCGACATCCCGACTCAACTTGAGGGCAAGATTTTCAACAACAAGTTCACCAAGCTCATCTTTGTGTGCACGCAAGCGTTTTTCTACAGTTTGCGCCCTTTGTTCGTGAACCCCAAGACTCCTGGCCTGTGGGAATTCATCAACTACGCGACGTGCATTGCGTACAACTACGCCATCTACTACTTTTGCGGCGGCGCTGGTCTTGGCTACTGCCTTGCCAGCACGGTCTTGGGCGCCGGTCCCCACCCTTGCGCTGGCCATTTCATCTCGGAACATTACGTGTTTGTCAAGGGCGCGGAAACGTACTCGTACTATGGTCTGCTCAACTTGGTCACGTTCAACGTGGGCTACCACAACGAACACCACGACTTTCCTTTTGTCCCTGGTAGCCGCTTGCCCGACGTGAAGGCGATGGCGCCCGAGTTCTACGACACGTTGCCGCAAACGTCGTCGTGGGTCGGTGTCTTGATTGACTACATTCTCGACGACTCGATCAGCGCGTACAGCCGCGTCAAGCGAAAGACGCTGACCGAAGCTGAAAAAAACAAGCTCAAGTCCGAGTAGACCAAGATGGGTAAAAGTTCACGTCGCGAATCGACGGTGACGAATGCACTTTGCTTTGTACGACATTCTCGTAGAACGATTGCCTGAACGACCCACCCTGGCGCTGGGACTCCGTGGAGGTCAGCGCAGTTGCGAGTGACCGAGACATTGCGACATAATCGAGGGATTATGGTCGGGTTTACGTGAGAGACTCCTGTTCTGGACCATGTTGGCGATCACATCAATGAGTTGCATGTATACGGGAGGGATCATTCACGTGGGATCGAATGGATGGCGCTCCCAAGCCAGCCTCTCTCTTCAGACCATGAATGGAATCGAAGGGGTGTTTATGAAGAGGCTCGCAACGAGCGGAATGATAGACAGTCGCCTAGTGCGTCGGGGCTTTGTAAGCGTCGACGTGGACGCCGGCGATGGCTCGTCCCGATGGATCGGCTGCGTTCTTGAACGACGCGTCCCATTCAATTGCCGCCGCCGTGCTGCACGCAATGCTTGGACCGCCAGGCACGGTTTGCGCAGCGACTTCCTTTTCAAAGTGCTTGGAAAAGATGCTACCAATACAAAAAACCAGCGTCGATGTCGTTGGAGCATCGTTGTCGACCATCACACCTGCGATACAAGTACGCTTCCTTGGTCTGAGGCGTGTTGTACGGGAAGAGCAGCTCCGCGTGCTTCATTTGTCGGTCCGAGATATCGCGCTCAGCCCAGTCCTTGAGCGCATCGATCCAGCCGTACCCGACGCCATCCGAAAACTGCTCCTTCTGGCGCCACAAAATGTTGTTTGGCAAGTACGGGTTCTCCGGCGTGTCGAACGCTTTGCGAATAATGTACTTTTCCATGCGGCCACTTTGGCGATCGCACTGGAAACACGAGCGTGAATGACAACCCATGGCACGATCGAGTGGTACCATTTTCTCGGTTGAGTCCAAGTTCATGGCGACTTCGAGGAAGTCGGCGTCTAAAAACGGCACGCGCGCTTCCACGCCCCATGCACTCGTCGACTTGTTCGCTCGCAGACAATCGTACTGGTGGAGACCCTAGAAGAGATATCACAAGGTGAGAAAATGGCGCTTCATCCATGCATAGCAAGAACACACGTTGACGGATTGCATGCGCCATGAGACAACTTTGACATAATTGGATAGACAAGCACCTTCAACTTGTTCACTGTTTCGTCGTGGAAAGCTTGGGCGTTCGGCGCCTTGTGAAAGTACAAGTACCCCCCGAATACTTCGTCGGCGCCTTCGCCGGACAGCACCATCTTGATGCCCATCGCTTTGATCTTGCGGCTCATGAGGAACATCGGAGTCGACGCACGAATCGTCGTGACGTCGTACGTTTCGAGCTGCGCCGACGTCAGTAGTTGCCTTGGACTCAAGGCACAAAGGACGTACGTGGTAAATCACATCCGAGACTGCATCGATGCCTTCTTGAATCGTGTATGTGTACGAGTGATGGATCGTGCCGAGATACTTGGCGACTTCCTTGGCCGCTGCCAAATCGGGCGAGTTTTCCAGACCAATCGTGAATGAATGCAGCCGAGGGCTCCACTCAGTATCCGCTCCTACAAACACCAACGACGTTGCTTTAGCTAAAGCCTGGCGGATTTCATCAGTCGAACCAGCTTCAAAAAGCTTCTTTTGGTGGCGGCAAGCAATCGACGCCACGAGCGACGAGTCCAATCCGCCCGACAAGAGTACACCCCACGGCACATCTGACATCATGCGCTTTGTCACGGCAGTCTCAAAGGCATCGCGCAACGTCGCCAAGTTGAGGGGTGTCTTGCCGATGTGACCAGATTCCATCCAGCCAGGGTTGTACCATCGCGTAAATTCGCCGGTCGTGCTGGTGAAGACATGTCCAGGAGGAAACAAATCGAATCGAACGCAGCCATGCTAAGTAGATCGTGACGAAACGATTCGAATGCATGTGAAACCGTACCGCCAATGCTTTCATCTCGGATGCAAACCAGACACTGCCGTCAGCACCGTACCCATAGTACAGCGGTGTGATCCCCATGTGATCGCGGGCAGCAATCAGCACGTCCTTGGCGGAATCGTACAAGACGAACGAGAACATGCCACGAAGATGGCGTAAAAACGCCCTGCCATGCTGCTTGTAGAGGGGGATAATGACTTCGCAATCGGACTTGGTCTTGAACACATATGGGGTCTGAAGCGTCGCGCTGAGTTCCCTGTAGTTGTAAACCTCGCCGTTCACGGCCAACGTAATGGTGCCGTCGTTGCTGATGAGGGGTTGCGCGCCCGATTCAGGGTCGATGATCGCCAAACGTTCGTGTTCAATTGCGATACCTTTGGGAAGGATTCGCACACCGTTCCAGTCAGGACCGCGATGTCGGATCCTATGCACAGACACACCCGTCACCCTTGAACGCGGATGGGGTATGTACCCCACTTGCAACGTACTTTTTCCCTGCGTCTAGAATAGCTTTCCGGAGCTCGTCGTTGTTGAGCATGGACGCATAGATTGCTACGATGCCGCACATCTTCGTCGATGGTCTGTCCTCTCGTCGTCCAATTCCAAAATGCGATCTTGATCCATGGTTGTCGACAGCGGAGCGCCGCGCCCCGTTGGAGAACTCATAGATCCACTGCCCTTCATGTAAGTCCTTTTGCCAAGTCCCCATAAAACTTTCAAGATCGGGCAGGTGTGGGTCGAATCCTTCCATAAAGTACACTTCGGATCATATATACTTTTTTCAAGTAGTTCTGGTTCGACGTGTGACGTTGCAAAAGTACTTTAACGAATGTATACAAAAAGCAAGATTTGGTTTGGTCGTCAATACTTTGCCGAGTGGTTCGGCTTGGCCTTGAACAATTGACAAATCGGAATAAAATTCCATACAAATTACAAGATGCGTGGAAGGGTGCACCAAAGAGTTGGTATTGAATCGCACGAACTTCAACATCATGGGCGCATTGGAGCGCCGCGCCCCGGCGCATGCACATGGAATGTCCACAAGAATATTTCCGTGGAGGTCTCCCGGGACGGCATGTGGTCCTTGCGCAGCCGATGCGTCAAGGAGCAAGACAGGTGTGCGACGCCGTAGTGGGGTGCAGCCAACTAAATGTGCAGTGGAGCCGACTAGCAACGCTCCTCCCTGCTCCACTGTTCGACCTTGGGTATGGGAGTTGAAAGATTGGCAACCGCGTGAGGCCTCTACGGCGTTGGAGGTCGATCTGTGGTGGGTGCGCAAGTGGTTGGCCCACCGTGCGTTGACAAGGTGCCTGTGCAAAAATCTCAGCAGCCGACGTGTCAGCCATCGCTGCAAACATGAGGGTGGCGGTGTCCCCAAGCGCATGCAGATCGAACTGCCCACGGCAGCTGGGTGTCACCCTACGGTCCTACTCGCATCATCTCCCGCGATAAAAGGTCGCCATTGTGCGCAATTGCAAAGCAATCTTCACATGCGCCGACAGTATATTTAGCATCCAATCGGGGCTGCCGGTCAGAAAACGCGACGCCGTGCGTCGGCACGACATGTGCGTGCTCCTTCCGCAACTAAATTTACTTTGCCTCGATTGAATCCCGTGCATTCACACAAACGATTCGCATCGAGCGAGCCATGATGGTCGACTCGCCGCACCGACCTTCGCGGTCAGGGTCGTCCCCCCTCGCATGGACCGCAGACATGCTGCACTTCTTTGGCAAACGCAGCTCCATCGACTCGAACCCGTCGTCGGACGATGGTGCTGTCGACGATTCGACCGCCAGCCCGTCGTCGTCGCTATCGTCGTCCAAGCACATGTTCAAGTCGCTGCTCGTGCGCCGGTTCTCCAAGCATCGCCTTCTTCTCGACGAAAGCCATCGGCCTCTATACCACGGTCCCACCATCCGCTTGGCACCTACGGCTCCTTCTACATTGCACTCGGAGCCCGAAGCGCCGCCGGGCGCTGCCCCCTCGTCGCTGCGCAGCACGGTCCTCCTAGACGAAGAGTTGCAACCAACGTCCGTGGACTGGAACCCGCATTATCCTTGGTTTTGCATCGTCACGGAAATCGTCGACACGGAAGTGACGTTCGTCGAGACGTTGCAGACGCTCCATCAAGTGTTCAACCACGTCTTCCATGACAAGCACAAGTACTCGCATCCGTCGCTTCTCGCGCTGCGGTCGGCGACGGCATCGTTGCTGACGCTGCACATGGACATTTGTGACGGTATCCGTCGCCCCGCCGACATGCTTCACCTGTCGCAAGACACGCTCCATCTTGCGCGAGTGTTCCAAACGCACCTCCCGTACTTTAAGCTGTATGCGCAGTACTGTCTCGCGTACACGGACGTGAGCACCATGCTTCGCGTGCGCAAGCGCATCGTGACGACGGAGCTCCAGCAGTTTGTCGCGGCGATTTGTGCCGCCGCCCAACTGCTCCAGGTGGACCTGCAGTCCGAAATGATCAAGCCTGTTCAACGGCTGTGTCGGTACCCGTTGCTCATGTCGGAGCTGCGCCACCACGCCCCCGAAGCGCTCCAACACACCCTCCAGGACCTCCTCCATGCGACGAAAGTCGTGGCCGCAACTGTCAACGATCGAGTCCAGGCCGATCAAAACAACGCCAAGTTTCTACGTCTTCGGCGCAAGCTCCAACTCGGGTTTGGATGTCCCGAAGTGATGGTGCCGACGCGCCAGTACGTCATGGAAGCGGCGGTCCATGTGGCGACGCAGGTCCGCATGGTGCCGTGGACGATGCTTACGACCAGACCGCAGACGCTCGTGCTGCTCTCGGATGTGTTGCTAATCACAAAGCGCCGCCGCCACAAGCGATTGCAGGCAAGTCATGGAAGTGCACGAGTGGGCACATGCCATGTACCACACCACCGACGCACTCACGACCGATGCGCCTTGTGTAGGTGTGCAAAGTGCTGCCGCTAATACTGTTGACGGTCGACGAAATCAGCGCGATGGAGTTTCCCAAGTGGAGTCGGGCCAAGTGTTTTGTGCTGCGCTGCAAGTATCGAACCGCCTCGCAAGTGGTTGGTTGTGACTGCTGTGTGGCTCAGAATCGTCGTTGTAGAACGGACGGTGGGCACGGCGGAAGCTATTCGATCAACGGCCACGGCAAGTCGTACGTGGTCGTGTGCGACTGCGAAAAGCGCAAGCTCGAGTTGCTCAGCGTATTCCGTGACACTCTGGCCCAGGTCGCCGACGCGATGGCATCACCCGGCCAGAACAACATGACGATGGTGCTGCCGCACCAGCCGTTCGCCCTTCGCCAGACGCGTCTTGCGTCGAGTGTGACCGCCGTCTAGTGCCCGAATCGTTTGTTGTGTTTGTGAGTGCAATGTGTAGTTGGTTCAGCGAGTCATTATCCACACCGCAGTGATCCAGAACGTGAACAAAGAGAATTTCGTTCAGTGCACCATCCTTGCGTTGACATGCGTGTGGCACCTGCAGTCCTTTGCGACGCCAACTTTATCGGTAGTGTCCCGTGGCCTTCATCCGTGGCTCACAACGAGCCCGCTCGGACGTGAAGGAGCCCACAGCATGTGCGGGAAAGACCCTCGGGCCTCTACACCATCGCTTGAACTCTAGGAGAACCGTCGGTGAAGTGACACCCGATCTACGCAAAGCCAGGACATGCGGTCTGCAGAGAGCCGCGACATGGCCCGTCACGGGTAGCATGTCGTCGAGCAGCCACTGGGCGAGCCGTTGTGCGGACATGTGTATTGCAATGCGTTTATCGTCCTCGCCTCGATACAGTGTGTGTGTGGTCGAACGGAAGCGTGCATGGCGGCGCAACTCCACCCCACCACCACCTTTGCTTCTTCCGCGCACCATCACGGCACACGGCGCAATGCCTGGTTGGTGTCGAGGCGGTCGTCCCATTTGGACTGAGAAATGGCAGTTACAAACTGCCATTTACATCCAGTTACGAAAAAGCGCCCGACCGATGGATCCGACGGGGGAGTGGGAAGAGTGCGCCGACGAGTTCGGTCGGACGTTCTTTATGCACAAAACGACTGGGGAATCGACGTGGGAGCTCCCGACCACCACGACAGACCAAGTCGCCGTCGACCGCCCCCTCGGCGAGGAGGACTTGCTTCCCCTTGTCGTCGACCGCACCATGCTTCAACGCGACCCTGTCGAGAACGCAGTCTCTATCGAGGCGCACGACACACCATCGCTAGACGAATCGACCAAGCCGCTCAAGGTACTTGCGAGGCCTACAACTTCGTGTGTGTAGAAGCTCACAAACGATGCACGTAGCGGTGCCACAGCTTTGTGCTGGACTCGACAACTGTCTCGCGCGTGATGCAGATTCGGTCGCAGCTCTTGTTGAACGCCAATGACTTGAGCGACCAAACGAACAGGATCGCCGACGGCATGACGGACGAAGAATGGGTCCAATCATTCGATCCAGTCCGTAAATACGACTACTTTTATGAAGTCCACCACGGGTACATCACGACGCGCACCCCCGCGGATTTCCGAGATGTCGACCCCCTCTTCACGGTGCTGCTCGTCATGCAATGTGCATTTCGATGTGCCCTCGCTCGCCGCCGCGTGTCGAAGCAGCGCCAAACAAAAGCGGAGGCAGCGCTATTTAGTCAAGATAGGTCCCCCGTGATGAATCAAACCGTGGTTGAGGAGCAGCCCTCCACAAGGGAAGAGGCAGTACCAGAGAGCTTGGAGCGACCGCCACTGACGCATGCGCTCCGCACGCCCCCTCGAGTGAACAAGCCAGCGCTGACCAAGGTAGAAAGACCCAACCCCCCCCATGACGGGGAAGGACGTCATCGGCTTGGGAAACTAGGAGGCAGAAGCCCAGCGTGAAGCCGACGACCGGCGCTGCATGATGCACGCGGAAAGACAGCAATGTGGTTTGGGCGATCGTTTTTGGGGCATTGACCAGGTGCAGATCACCGTGTCAAGGATTTTTCAGACAGTTCCTGGCGAAATCTAGACGACGCGTGAAATTCGGCGGCAGCTCGTCGAGGAACAACGGATGCGACAAGCTGAAGACATCCGTCGCAATTTACACGTACGAGCACAAACGCGACGCCGCGCGACTCGTTGATGTATGTAGGAATCGGCTCGAAAACGCGAAGAAACCCAACGGCGTGCGATGGATGAGGCGGAACGGCGACGGCGGAGCGAAGACTTTGCATTCGAAACCCGCGAGCGGGCGGCCATGCAGTTGCAAGAGCTGCTTCAATGCAAATCAGATACGTTTTGGGGCGTCCAGAAGCAAGAGAACGACGAGAAATGGTACAACGAACGAGGCGGACGATGTCAAGCATGGGTTGCGCAGGTGTCAGCAGCACATGATCGAAGAAGACCGAGCGTCGCGGCAGTACATGCAGGTAACGCTCTTCCAGACCGTCGTGTGGTTTGCCATCTTCACGGAGCCCAACCGAGCTAGGACGTGTGTGCGGCTCAGTTGCACGCAAAATGGGCGGCAGAGGCGGCTCGAGCTGGGAAAGACGCCACCGCGCACCGCATCCAGCAAGAATGCCGCGATCGAAAGCAGTACCTTCGTGTAGAGAGTTCATGGACCGCCACATCACCGTCGACACGTCTGACCGACGCCGTTCCCTTGATAGCTCTTCAAGCGGGCAACATCGTCCGACGACATTCTCCAATATACATGGCCAACCCAAACGACATTTGACCAAATCGTGCGGGCCGACACGGCGCCTCCATCCGCGCGACTCCCTCCCAAGGCACGGCATTCGCACGCCACGCCGCCTACGTGCCAGTACATTCTGGACGTCGTGGTCGACCCTCGTCACCGTGCTCACCCAAAGTACATCTTCCACACCGCAAGCAGCGCGCACACGGTTGGCATCGCCCACGTCGCAACACGTCACGCATGATCCGTGCTTCAGGTCGGTCGCAATGGAAAACTCGACATTTCGCAGCCCGAGTCGTGCTACCACTTGGAGAAACCTCGTGTGGAGCATGTGTCGCTGGCGCCTCGCCCAGCGATGGTGTCGCCGTCCACGGTACGCTTCGTACGTCAAACGTTTCCTGCTTTTCCGTCGAGATGCGATCGAGCCACACGTGACTGCCGAGTTCTAGACGACGCCCCATGTTCGCAACCCCAACGTTCCCGCCAGCGCCAACGGCCTGCCTTTCATCGTACGCAACGTAAGCGCTTGCTTGGATGACGCTCCGCACTTCCGTAAACTCTGTGGGCAAGCAGGCCAAGCGAGATGCTGTCAACCATACAACCCTCGCGAGTGGAAAACGCAACGCCAAGAAAGGCAACTTGAAGCCATTGCACAAGGAGCCGAGTACGCCGTCAAAGGAAACCATCGGCAACAACGAAGACGGTGCGAGTGAGATTGTGAATACCGCGGCAGGCCCTCCGGTCGACCCGCGCTTCGTCGATGAAGAACGTACGTTCCATGGGATGCATGGCGGGAAGCGTCCTGGACCTCCACCGGCACACACTCCATTTGATGTGCGGGGACAGCTCGGCGACGCCCCCTTCCATCGCGTGCACACGAGTGACGACGTTGTGGTGCCTGCTGTCGTGTAGGCATTCTCGCTGAGGTGTTTCGCCTGGTCGACTCGGACCGCGGCGGAACGCTGGATAAGAATGAAATGGTAACGAATCGTACTGCTTGGTCGTGGCGTCCGTGCCAGACTCACGTCGGCGTCGTAGGTGTGGGCGCTGACCAAAGACGCGTACGTTCGCAACGTCGCGATGACGTCGGTCGTGCTCAAGGACGTCCTCAAGAAGCGCAGTGTCGACGGTGTGTTTGCCGAGATCGATCACGACAACTCCAACAGCATCTCGTGGGATCGCTTTGCAACGTACTGCCATGACAAGTTTGACGGGATCATGGCCGACCGCGACAGAAAGATCCTGGAGAATGGCGGAGTCGTGGAAAAAATCCAGACCAAGGACGACATCATTCGGCGCAAGAACGAAGCGTACGCGGCGCGGAAGGCGATCCTAGAGCAAGAAGCGGCTATCGCCAAGGTAGGGTGGCATCGCCAAGACGGGGAGCGATCGGTGACAGGAATTTGGTATCCATCGCGAGTAGATTGTGTTTGCTCTCGTTGACACTGACCGAAGCGGCAAGATCGAACAGCATGAAATGATGAACGCGCTTGACCACAACGAACGGGTGAGGGAGTTTGTACTTCGGTCCAGAGGACTCCGACCGCTGCTCGAGAACGAGGTGTGTAGGCTTGGAAAGAGTCCCTGCCTCTTTTATCCCTCATCTGTCTACATGTTGGCTCTCACATCTGTCGTGTCCAGGCTTTTGGGAAAGCATTCGTCGGCATGGCCACGGACGATGCGGACGGAATGAGCCTGGACGAGTTCCTTGCATTCTGCACGGAAATTGCGTCCGTTGCTATGCTCAACGACCTGGCCGCCCCGTAACCTTCTCTCTGGAATCGTTCGTCTTCGCTCTTTATCCTTCCGCGGCCTCCACTACCGCCGGCCGTGGGTGGATTTCTCGGCCTTGTCCCATGGACATGGCAAGTCACTTGATTCTAAATCCACTGGGTCGGGGCGCGATTTTTATGTGGGGTGTCGAACTGCATAAGTTTGTGATTTGATCGTAAAATTCGATACACATATTCTAGTTTGGAAGGTTTCGCCACCAACTGGAGTTCTTGAGTTCACGTCATCGTATGGAACAAGATGAAGTATACTTGGATATTGCTAATTTTATTGTCGACTTGGGGCAACTCGAGAGCGGATTGACATCCCAACGAAACCCTCAACGTGGTCTTCGCAACCGCGGCGATGCTCGGGCGAGCCCACACTACCCGATAGTCTGCGGACCGACGCCGCACTTGTGCACTTGATACCTGGCGTCCTCACGATGCCCTGTGTCACGAAGAGCTCGGCCATGACTCCACTGCTCCTTTCGCACAATGCCTTGTCGTACAAGCCGCCAATGGGCTGCCACCCCAAGTTCCAGCACCGGGTCGCCGTGACACGACCGGCCAAGACCGTTCGCTTCAGCACGGTGACCATCCTCGAGTTCCACGTTGGCTTGAGTTGTAGTGTCGTACCAAGTGACCAAGCCCCAGGTGTCGGCTTGACCGGCCACCCCGTGACTCGAACGACGTCTTTTGTGATCGACGACACGACAACAGATAAACGCGTCATGAAGTACACTGCCCACGACCGTATCCTGCTGCTGAAACGACAAGGGTTGACACCTCAAGATGTGCTGGCGCTGTGCATGCACCAGAACAAAATCCAAGTGTCCCGCCGGATTTGTGTCCTTGAGGCGGTCCAACCGCCCCACGGCCGATTCGCCAAGTACATGGCGAAGCGGCACGATATCGCCGAGGAGTTTGCTATTCAACAGAGAAGCGCCAAACGACCGTGCACGATACCGTCGACGTCGGGATGAACGTCACGGGGGCCGCGGGATCACGTGCCTAGGCTTTGGGTCACGCCGGTGGGGTTTCTTTGTAATGCGGCTTTCTTTGTCCGTCCGGAACGCTCTGTCTTGCTTCGACGTGGCGGCCGTGATGTGTACGAATGATGCAGATATGCCGCACAGACAAACACCGCGTCGGTCGACACGTGGAAATAGGGGCTCTCGTTGTCGAGATAACCATTAGTAGAATTCAGCTTTCATGGAATGCGCTCGACGCCTCCATGCATCCCTCGCTCTTTAGCGCAAAGCTGCTTCTGGTTTGAGTCGTACGGCAGCATCCCAACGACCACGGCGTCGTTTCTCCGTTTGAACTGTGCAACTGGATGCATGCGCCGCATGACCAGAATGGCCAAGACATTGTACTTCGCTACGAACTACTCTTACGTGACCCCTGCATTCGTCACGATTTCCATCGCCCCATGCATCCTGCCACTTGTCGACGACATGCGCATGGTATGTAATGTCTCCTAATAGCTGCGATGTCGTTGCGCTGGCTGCCGAGACAACAAGAGTCGGCGGTCGGCTCGTTTCGTTGCTCGACTTAAAAGTGTCGACGGTAGTGGAGGGATGGGTTTCCGAGCAGCGGGACGAAGCGAAGGGGCGCGTGTAAAACATGTCGGGCACATTTGCATTCACGTGCGTTGGGAGATCGCGCTGTGGACTAACTCAGCAAACGCTGCAATTGCATTTGCGTGCGTGATTCTTGGGCCATCTGGACCTTCCGCCGCTTGAGTTCCACGTGCTCTCGGGCGTGGGTCATTCGCGACACCTGAATATGCTGCAGTTCGACGAACTCATGGGCAAGTTGTTTTGAGTTGACGCCGGATCGTTGGAGGATATTGAGCCGATCGCTACGAGAATACATCATGACTCGACCCGGGCCGTCGCTGCGGACGCTTTTGGTGACAACTTCAATCGGTTGACCAGCCAAACTCACGCCTGGGATGCTATCGCTTGGCACGGATCCGCCGCCGATCCCCACTCGAAACGTAAACACCGTCGCGACCGAGAATTGGACTTGTTTTGTGGACAGCTCAAGGGATCGCTTGCGTTTGAGACAGCTGCGACGATGCGAGTCAGTCGGCAAACCAGGCATCGTGGCCATGGATCGATGGAATGACGAGTAAACAACTCAGCGTCGCGCTGGAGCCTGCTGCTGCCGACCATCCATCCCCCTGGCGAGATTCCACAACACTTAGATACGAACAGTCGGCATGTACAACTGCAACTTCGTAATTGCATATATTTACTACATTTACGTACCCATGACAAAACAATCTTCCAGGTATTTTGTATCGATAAGGTCTATGTGAGCAAGATTATATTGTAGTAAGACAAAAATGCATACATTTTGTCAATTAAGACCCCCAGATTCAGCACGAGGCTGAATTGCCATGAAGTGTTGCGACGCTTTAACATTCTTGACTGGGATCGCAGCCGAGGGCTTGCCGTGTGCGTGGCAATCGCGCGTGCTTGGAGTAGAAGCGAGTTGGGATGCCTTGCTCAAGTGCTTACCGCATCGATGGCGGAGCTGGCACCACAGATTCCGAATATTTCAAGCAGACCTCTGTCTGGCCTCTGGCTGGTGGGGACACCATTTTTACACACACGATGCAACAGAATTGAGGTTTGTGGCGGTGACGCCATGTATATTTATATCGACGACGTGTAACCAGCGGATGCGCGAGATCTCGAGCGAAGACAAGCGGCGTGAAATGATACGGTGGCCAAGAGCACACATATAGAACCGTGCGCCAGAAGCCAACCCGGTGTATGGAACGTCATGATTGGAGTGCGGAGACTGGTGGAAAGGGCTGACCCCTGCTCGACGACCTGCATCGAAAAAAGTACGCGGAGCATTGTGGACTCCCTGTGTTTCGTCACTCATTCTGTCCAACTGGTGCTGTCGCATGCATGATCCAGACATTTTGAAGCACACGGGCAACTCGCGCTCATGTTCAGACCGGTGCACTTGGCAGACGACTGACCTCCCACCGTGCGACAAGGTAGCGCATATCTCTTCTCGTTTCCACCTGCGCCAGGTCCATGGTGGTGGGCAACCCAATGGCGTGGGTGGTGGCAGTTTGGTGCCGCCGATTCAATATCGTTCGACGAGGCAATTGTCCATTCGCGACTGTTCGTTGGACCGGTGGCGGGTGAAAACGCGATGGCCAAGGGCCTGAAACACTTTTTTAATCTAATGGATGCAGGAGCTCCGCTATGTGGATGTATTCACCATGACCGTGACGCCATCAGGTCCTGCTTGGACCACACGCAACCCTGTAGGGAAAGACACACCTGGACACCACGTCAGACATGGTAGGGTCGATACAACCCATCGTCGAAGAAGGTGCTGGCCTAGTGAACTAACCTTCTTCGGAAATGCACATCTCTATGACCACTCTCCATCGCTGGGTCGTCGCGATGACGCTGGAATGGAACGAGTTGGCGACGAGCCCGTCAAGTAGCACTCCTACTGCTTGATCGAGTTTTCTCCGTGACTCTCGTGTTGGAGTTTACAGTTAAGATTAGACGACAGATTTCGCAAACTTTGGTTCTGTTCTATCTGTAACCTAAACTTCAGAACACAGATAGGATAGGATAGACCTCCTGATGAAGTGATATCCACACAGAGACTGAGTATTCACCTAGGCAAAACCCCTCCCCTATAATTTTATTTGCTAACCGCAAAATGACGATGAACTTCAATTAGTACATCATCAGACCACTGGTAGAGTTACCCCCCATCTCTCTGTGTAAATAGTTGTGGGTAGCGAAACATTTTGCCGGATATTTTGTAGTGCTACGAAACAATTTGTTTCACAATTTGTTTCGCAATGAGCAAACTATTTCCTG
>NW_008580154.1:482956-490155 GCF_000520115.1 Aphanomyces invadans
CAGATTTCAGGCTGAATTGGTAGACACTCGGTCTTTCTATGCTGAGTGACAACCTAGTTGTTACTGAGTAACTTGCACTGTGATCTATCCATGTTGAGTGATTC
This sequence comes from Aphanomyces invadans, assembly GCF_000520115.1. Taxonomy (NCBI): domain Eukaryota; phylum Oomycota; class Saprolegniomycetes; order Saprolegniales; family Verrucalvaceae; genus Aphanomyces; species Aphanomyces invadans. The sequence continues at coordinate 483,061 of NW_008580154.1, forward strand.
AATCTTGACCATTGATTATGCATCCCGTTGACCATTTAGTCTTTTCTCGAATACTCTGAGCATTGACGATTTACCCACTCACTTTATAAATCGCATCAAAACATCTTGGGTCATCGTCTACTCCTGGTCAATGGCCAGCCAAGCCTCCTCCGCAACATCAAAACGGAACTAATCTGCGCGATCTATTGCGAAGGCAGTCGATGCCCTTACTGCGCTAGACGAGCGACGTCTTGCAAAGCGCCAACGATATTCAATCGAGTCCAACGACCCATCAACGGAAGATCCTGACTCAACGTCACCCGTCACGGACTGGTTCATTGCTGCACAAGGTGTCGAGGTTGTCCACACCCTAACGAACTTTTCATCTCGGAGCTCAACTCGCTGTGGACAAACATCAAACCTTTTGTGACAAAGAACTGGAACGCGGGCGGGGGACGCAAGTGACCTGTGGCCGGAAAGGATATGTTGTTTATGACCCTGGTAACGCTCAAACATGCTGGAACCTGGAACCTCCTCGCCGCAAGCTTTGACGAGAAGGCGTCGACCTTCAGCAACCGAGTGAACAACTTCATCTGCGTGATCCATCCGTACCTAGTCCGCAAGTACATTGATGATAAATGTTTGAAATGGACTATGCCGTTGCTGGTTTGCAGTTTGAAACACACAAGTCAGCTCTGTACGCTGTTGACGTCGCCTTTCAGCAGACAACTGCCCCAGCTGCATTCTTTGGCGAAAAGAAGGTATACTTTTCCAAGAAGCACGACATATACGGGCACACGGCCGAAGTCTCCGTTGCTCCGAATGGATTGGCGGTCAATGTCACGGACTGTGCGGTCGGCAGCATGTCGGACTTTGAAATGTTCACTTTTCGTGAAAAATTTCTAACTCGATGGGCAGTGCTTGCGGACAAGGGCTGTCAGAGAATTCAAGACTGCGTCCGTGGCCTTACCCCAGTCAAGCGCCCACCCCATGGTCTTCTCACGATGGAGCAGGAGGTGGCTAATGCCGAGCTGTCTTCGGATCGCGTTGTGGAGAACTTTTTCGGACGACTCAAGACGCTCTGGGGACTGGCCTCTGACAAGTATGCATGGAAGAAGGAGGAGTACAACATGTACTTTCAGACCTATGTGGCGCTGACCAACGTGCATGTACGATTTAACCCTCTTAGGAGCGTTGATGGCGAGGGCTACAACCAGAACAAGAACCGCCTGCTCTCTATTGGTGGTAAGCTCAAGACGAGGGCATTGTCCATGAAGGCCAAGTATCGCGAAAACCGCAAGGCAAAAATTCAAGCAGCATTGGGTCGAGTGAACTCCGGCTACGCGAGCGAGGACTTCGACATTGGCTATAAGGAGGCAGATGACATTCTTTATTAGCATAAGTTCAATTCAATTTTTCATCCGCAGAAAAATTATGTTTTTTGGATAACTTTGGCACACCCCGGGACTTCAACCCGGGGCCTATCCACCACTGCCTATTCGTCAAACCGACATGCTACGCGCCAAAGGCTTGGCTTGTAATGTTGTCCATCGATAAAGTTATTTGTACCTGCATAACTTGATTGTATCAATGGAATGGAGTTTGTCCAATACAAGGATAGTCACTACCTTCTTGATTTCATCGATCCTTCCGAGGATTGGATGAGCCCAACAAGATTGTGAGTCACATATGAAATGACCCTGTATATTAGTGGTGTGGTAAATCATTCGATTTTTACTCATTGGCTGTTTTAGAGGTCTAATGAAACCTCACGACCATTGAATTTCGCAAGTCATCCGATTCAAACAGGTTCTATCCGCTAAACTAGTCCAATCAAAATACTGATTTCCACCCGACTTTTAAACGGCGGCTGAGTAATAACTTTACTTTAAAAGGACACAAAATTGAACAGGTACAAATTGTTACTACTGGATGGCCGCTACATGGTCGCTAAATGTCGACAGTTCAGTGTCAAGAATGCCTGTCCGATTCCGGTTTCGAAGCGGGGATGTTCATTTGGTCGCAAACGATAGACGCCTGCTTGCGGATGAGTTCGCCAGTGATGCATACCCATATCCCCAAGTCTTCGCACAGCAGGACCCAAGCAAGGACACTTTGTTCGACATCAGGCAGGGAAACATGACGGTCAATACTACGCATTTTGTTGTCGGCACGAGGGTTTAGCGTAGTGTGTCGTTTTAGTACATTTCCAATTGTTGCTGTTGTTGGGATTGATGCGAGGGTGAACTTTCAGCAGCCCATATAGCCACTGGGAGTACGTAGCGGTTGGATGTTCCTTGTGATGTGCATACAGCTCTTGCTTATCGAACAAGGTCATGCGTAGCTTCATGATTTCAAAGTGGCATCACGCAAACATCATTGAGCCTTTTGAAATTTCAATTTCACCTCGACATTCTATAGTTTAAATTCATAAAAAGTTATCGACTTTGGCCCGTTTAAAAGTCGGGTGGAAATCAGTACAGCTGTAGCGACCTCACATCCACATATGCTGTCATGCCATGAGATCGAAGTGCTGCTTAAGAAGCGTCATGGAGCCAATTTCCGACAACTCATGCGGCTTTTCCGTCTGCTTGCTTGCATCGTTGAACGACCTCTTGTACCGGACATTCGTATTGATCTGCTTTTGCTAACGGATGCCGATGCCACATTAAAGTTCCGTTTCGACGTCCAAGCATTCAACGTCTCGTCATTGCATTGCGCCTTCCCGAGGTTGTCATCACTGCTTCACGCGACCGTTGCCTCGCGACCGAAGCGCTTTGCATCACACTGTACCGCATATCATACATGTACCCACAACGACTCTACGACATGATGTCCACATTCGGACGATCACGCGAAGCCCTGTGTCGAATTTTTAACGACACAATCGACATTTTGTTTGCACATTAGAGTGGCGTTTTGTACTTTTGCCAGCCGAGAGTTGCCAACCGATTGACAATATACGCTGCTGCAATCAAGAACAAGGGATCCAAGATGGACATACATCATTGGATTCATCGACGGAAGCAAGGCTGCTATTACGGCGGCAATCAAATCATTAACTATTTCAACTTGGCGTCACCACAACTTGAGGAGTATTTAGTTTTGTACATAATCCAATACTACTTGAGCAAAATTTCATTGATCAACATGAGTAGAAGGAGGACATATTTACAACTAATGTTTTTTCATCTCGATCAATTGACGAATGAGTGTCATCATGTCTTCCGTTCGTTTCCGTGCGTCGTCTCGTTGTTGGATTCTTTCTATCCTATCCTTCTCACGCTCTTGAAGCTCCATTTCAAATTTGTGCTTCTTGAATTTGAGCCCTTCGTGCTCAATTTCACGATCCTGGGACTCAAAAATTGCTTTACGTTTCCTACTTACCGCATCACTGTCAGTTGAATCGTCTGGTTCGACCGACGAGCGGCGGCCACGACGCATCGCTTGTACACGGATGTGTGATGCTTTTTCTTCCTTTTCGCTTGCAGCTGCCGTTGCTGTAGTCCGTTCGGCTTGGCGCTGTTCGGTGTGTTCGTCATGCAACCGCAGCAGCTCGTCCAAACGTACAATCTTGCCGGTTTCATCTTGTGCTACTCCCGACAGGTACTTGGAAGTCTCTTGAAACTTTCGGTGCACACGGAGCAAGTGGAAAAAATGACTTGATGCCTCCTTCCCGTCCAGTCCATATCTCGCAAACGATGGAGCCTGCAGTAGCTTGGCCGCGACACTGTCCCATGCTTTGGCAGTGCTCTTTGCGTGCTTGAAGGGAAGGTCATTATTGACCTGGGTGAGTTGGCTAAGATCGTCCGCATCACTCCACCATTTCCGCGCTAGGGAGTCTGCGTCAGGCTACACCTCATCAGCCATGATGGCGACACGAAATGAGAATTTATGCGGATGTAGCGGATGAAGGAATGGTTGTGCAACAAGTTGTCACAGGTGGGTTCCAAACTTATTGAATCTGAGAGGATGGGTTGCAGATACAGTAGAACAGAACTTGCGTTTGCGAAATCTGTCTATTGAGGTTAAACGCAGACGTTTAAACTCCTTCAATCCGGATAATCACTCCTGGTGAGGACGAGTGTCGGCGGTGCCGCCTCGATGCGGGAGATGCCGGTGAACTTTGACAAGTACAAATCATTCCTGAAGGAAGGTAAGGCCCGCTACGAGATCGACGCTTGTCTACGCGAAGATTCGCTCTCCCCGGAAGACATCGCTTCTTTCTGGCAGCATGCGAGGGTTCAAGCGCTCGAAGATGCTGTGGCACATACTCCCGCCGACGACATAGGCGCCGTCTGGCGCCGAATTCAACCGTACCAGTACTACCAACGCGGCTTCTCGTTACCGCATGTGCCTGCACGAAAGCAACCTGGTGATCTCCGCGTCGTGTTCATCTCGGACACGCATTCTCTTCATGACGAACTACCTCCAATTCCGGACGGCGACCTCTTGATTCATGGCGGTGACTTTACCGACACCGGTGACCGCGACGAAGTACACCCCCCTTCTCCTTCCTTGAATGGATGTGGCTCATTCGCCCACACGTAGGTGCGGGCATTCAACGACTTCCTCGGCAAACTTCCCCATCGCTACAAGGTCGTCATTGCCGGGAACCACGAGACTACGTTTGAGAAAGCGTACTACTCGTCCCATTGGAAGCGATATGGCCACCCCGTGGAATACGACTCGGACGATGTCCGGTCGCTGCTCACGAACGCGGTGTACCTCGAAGACATGCTCATCACGGTCGAAGGCTACCGCATCTACGGGTGCGTTGACGTGTGCTCGACTTGAAAGCATGTGGCATGCAAACGGTCTGAAGTTTCGTTGAGGTGTCTAGCTCCTTTTTGCATGGTCACTTGAGACGTCGTCGATTCGATTGAGTCTGCGCAAATTCCTTTCTATATGCATGAGTTGCGTCGGTGTGACGACTTTGAAAATGGATGGTGACACCTGATTAGATCGCCGTGGCAACCAGCATTTTGCGACTGGGCATTCAACCTGCCTCGGGGCAGCGATGAGTTGAAGGCCAAGTGGGCTGCCGTCCCGTCGAATGTGGACGTCCTTGTCACGCACTCGCCGCCCATGGGTCGTGGTGACGACATTGGAATTCTTCGAGTGGGTGATGTTCATTTGCTGCACCAAGTTCAGGAGCGCATCAAGCCTGCGTTTCACTTGTTTGGCCATGGTACGAGGCGCCGTCGTCTTCTTTGTGCGGAATCGTCGGCAGCGTACGACTTGTTTGGCTTTCTAGTGCACGAAGGATACGGCGCGACCTTTGACGGCACGACGATTTTTGTCAACGGTTCCAACTGCACTGAGGAGTACAAAGCGATCAACCCTATCGTTGTGTTTGACTTGCCGCCGCGCATGGCCGCTGCGGTCGACGACGCGACTGACTATCACACGCGCATGGCGCAGCAGCAACAGCTTGCCCAGCGTAAGGTCATCCATCCTTGCTCTTGTTGTGCCTCGGTTGGGTTGGATGTGCATGCAATGCTCATGCAACGGGGACGTCGCGCATATGTGTCCGAACTCGTGTCTCCTCCATTCAACGTGTGATGCGCCAAAAACTCAACGTCGTTTCTGCGTGCTAGAGTCGGTACTCAAGCGATATGCCATTCGCGGCACGTGCGCGGACCAAATCTTTGAAGGTACGAATGCCTCGTGTGGACGAGGAAGGATTCATGGCATGGATGCGATCCCCCTTGGGTTCATCATATTTTTGACCGATTCTGTTGCCGATTGTGGCCGAACTCAGCGACTTGGATGGGTAGAAAAGCTCCGCGTACGACCGGTTGTGTCGGCGACCACTCGTGCAATGAAGTACTGCTTTCGCGGGAAAAAAATGGAGAGTGCACCGACTGCGGACGAATTGTCCGTGCAGCTCGCTGGTCCCAACTACAGCATCGCCACCACCGGGACAGCCCTGTCACGTCGGATCACAATGTCTGTGTTGCCGCAGGACGGCAGTGGTGGTTCGCCCGACAATTCTCTCGGACTTAAGTCGTTCGACAGAAACCAAAGCAGTGGCATTCGTTCGCCATGTATCGAAAGCCGTCCACGGGGATTGGGAGCCAAGCGACAGGGCTTGGCAGTGCTTCCTGAGGAAGATGCCGACGCAGTCGTCGAGTCCGCGACTACTGCCGCGATCACCAACGTCAAGCCAGAAGACGACTGTGTGTTGTGCCGGCTAAAGGTCCCAGGGCACAACCATCTCCGGTCTTTGCTGGGTTCGGCGGATGGGGTCCTCACTGCGCCGGCGACAATTGTCCGGGAAGTGGTCGACGGGCCCGCCGAAGAATCGTGTGTGTTGTGCAAATTCAGAGTCAACGGACACATACACCCTAGACGCGAGACGGTTGCCGCGACTCCCTCCGCGGAATCTCCTCCAAAAGCCGCAGAGGTAGCCCTACCGCCGCCGTCAACCGCGGATTGTTCAAATGGCGCCAAGCGAATATCGTCGTGGTTTTAATGAAGTGTCCTCATTCGGACAGTGTAAAGTGAGAGCTTCCTTATTGGTCAATTAAAGTGACATGCAATACATTTTATCCAATGAAAAATGATTAGTTGTAGAAGTGTACACATAGGATTGGTTGCGATTCAAAGAATCAAGGTATTTTATCCAATCCAATGTGTTCTTGTAAAGATCATGTGGATTTTGACTACAGTGCGCGCCACATGGATAGGACACCCCTGTTTTTTTGGTCAAGCTGTCGATAAATTGCCCTTTGGATGAAGCAAAATATACCGAAGCAATCGTTTTGATTGGTCCGATCGTTTGGCGCTAGTTTCAGGTCAAAATAGTGAAGTATGACTGAGTTCTGCCGCGAAAACCGATTTGGAGGTGTGACAGCAGGATAGGACACCATGATGAAACGTCACAAAAATCATGTATTATCAACGTTACGCTACTCAAAACTACACCTCAGTACTTCGTCTTGCCCCCCTTGGCTTGAATAACCTGCACGCACCGCTTTGGCATCGACCGGATCAACTTGTGCAAGTAATCTTGAGAAATGTTTTCCCATTCACGCTTGATGGCACTCTTGAGCTCGCCAACTGTTTCATACTGCTTCCCGTCTTGATAGACTTGGCGGGCTAGGACCCCCC
>NW_008580154.1:492072-495078 GCF_000520115.1 Aphanomyces invadans
TTCATCCAAAGGGCAATTTATCGACAGCTTGACCAAAAAAACAGGGGTGTCCTATCCATGTGGCGCGCACTGTACAAAATCAACGACGTGATGGGCAGACATGCATCAACGAGGACGGTGCAGGAAAAGCTCGAGCAGCGCCGACTAAGATGCAAACTAAACCAGCGGAGATATCGAGCCAACTTGCGTGTGACCAATGCCCAACGCCGAGCAGACATGGACGAGCTGGACCGTGTGAATCAGCGCTTGGATCGACACATCGACACGATCGAACGAACGGGGCTTTGGTGTCACGCTGAAGAGCTCTCCGTCATCGAGTACTTTCGACTGTTTGAGTACGGGTACACGGGAACGCAGCGCCAGGACTCCTTCCTGCGATACTTTGTCGAGCCCAACGGATGGTGCAATGGAAATGTACGTATACCGCCCACGACGTCCAGGGTCTTGCCGGCTGAACCTCATGCTATAAAATGCGTAGCGAGGCGTGGATGCCGTGACACTCGTATGGACATCGTACGGCACGTCGTTTTCGTCCGTCCACATTAAACACGTGAAAGTGACGCACTCGAGCCATGCTCAAGACGGTGCGATGGTCAACATCGAATGTGTGGCTGAGCTCGGCATGTCCACACAGGCCATACAAGCCATGTTTCCTCGGGTATTGTCGCGGCAAGACCTTGTCGACAAGATGCTGTGTACCCCGTTCGTGCTTCCGCTGCATGCGTCCTTTGTCTTTGACGACAACAAGCAAACCACTTGGATAACCACGACCGCCAACGTCGTCCACGCGCTCTTCTATCAGTTTGGCAACTTGAACGATGTTGTCGTTGCGGCGACCAACACGGCCATCCAACCCGACGCCATGATCCGACGGATCCGTGATTCCTGCAGACGAAATTAATGTTGAGACTGCGTTCGACGAGTCAGTCCATCTGCGAGGCATCTTGTGACGGGTTGGATTACATGCCGATAGATTGTTGCAGCAACATGCAGAGGTACGTCTCGCAGCCCTCCATTCAACACGCGTTGAACACAGCTCACGGCTTGCTCAGCCAAGTCCAATTTCCCCAATACATTGAAAGTTGGAGCAATCATGTTGACCAAGGTACATCTCGTGTGAGATGCCAGGTGCATCTCGCCGCCCAAGAATTCGACGTCGAGGGGAGAGAGTCTGTCTACTTACAAAACTGTGTCTGGTTTGCAGAATTGCACGGTGCCTGAAGAAAGGTTGGGAGGCTTCAGATGTGGACCCACAACGAATTGTTGCATTTGAATTAAGGCTGCGAGAGCTTCGCTTCCAGGATACAATTGTTCGTGTGCGTTTTGATGTTTGGCGGGGGACGGGAGGCCGCCTCTATTATCGCAGTCGTACGAATTCCGTGCATCACAACCGACGCAACGTCCACGGAAGCCATTCCAGCCATGCGCCAATTTTACATGGCTTGGACCACATCCCTTGCATGATTCGAAACGGTGTCGAAAATGCCCTTGGCTACCGAATGCTCCTGACGTCACGCAGGTGCTTGTCTCCGCACGTCGACGCCATGGCCACCAACCACAACACGAGCACTATCGCAGGTGACGCAATGCCATCCAGTGCAAATACCGCGCGCAATCGAAGATTACCGACATCCGACGGCCTTGAGCAACTTCGTCGGGTGAACCAACTCTTGGAACGCCACGTCGTTGCCATCGAACGGTGCGAGCTGTGGCGTCAAGCACTGCTGGCAAACCATCGCCGGTCGCGATCATGCGCTTCATGTAGCGCCTGACGGGAGGTAGAGCGGCCATGCAAGCAAAATTGCCCAACGTAATGCACAGTTGTAAAGGGCTCCACAGGGGCATCGAAAGTATCAAAACCCTCTGCAAGTTGACGTCGCGATGCCAATGGCGACCATGCAGGCTCTATTTCCTGACCGGCCTCTGGTTGTGGACAAAATGCTGCGCAATTCGTCGATTCTTCCATCACACAGCACGTGTGCGTTTTACGACAACAAGAAAGTCGGTAGCAAGCGTGCGATGCATTGTTCCGCCAGTTGGGCAACTAGGACGATGTCGCGGTGGCTGCGTCCAACATAGGCGCAATGTTGCGAACCGGGAGTTGTGAGAATGCCGACATGAATCCATCCATCGATCACAATGGCGAATCACGTTGCATTTCAGCGGCGAAAGTAGGCGTGAACTCAACTATACACACGCAAACGGTCACTCGCGGCCACTTCACGGCCGTGCATGCGTGATAGAAGGCAGATCCATTGCGTCGGTCGAAGCGCCCCAAGGCACTGCGCCACCATGGAGTTGTAGGTCCACAAGAGACATGCGTTCCTTGCGACCTGGTATTCGCACACGACACTCCCGTCTTGTCACGTCCATTTCATGTCAAAAACGAGTAACTACCTTTATAACTCAGTACCAAACGCCATTCACTCTGGGTACGAACCAGCACGTCAAAGTAAATGCTCGGGAAAGACTTCACAGAGAAGGTGGGTCATGACCGCCGTCGTCGATCGTGTCACTCGTGACCTCGCGTCCAACACGCCATTGTCATGTCGCTCTACACTCAGGTGCTCGACGACTCGATCTTCACGGGCGAAAACCTCTTTCAGATGTGGAATGCGGCGGGTTTTTCGACCAACCTCACCTCGTGTAACATTCAAACTTGGTCAACTGCACGTGGGCGTAGCACACCATCGCAATACCCCCTTCCAAAAGCGAGGTCAATGGTCGCTATTGCGATAGCCATGGCATTGCCCCCCCAATTTCTTTCAACCCGGTCCTTGAGCCAAATTTCAGTAAAACGAAATTCATGTACTACCTCTGTTTTTGAACTATTGCGAGCGGAAGTTCAATAACGTTAGTATAGTAAGATTAAGACGACAGAATCTTAATAAAATAGATTAATCGTTTATCCGCATGTGGCCCAACAAGTCTGCAACCTCTTCTAATCTTTCCTCTTCCTCAAGCCTCGTGGACATCATATCTAATGCCATCTCGTCCTCACAGCTC
>NW_008580154.1:499550-502814 GCF_000520115.1 Aphanomyces invadans
CTGCTCGGCCGTGAGATGAGGCCTTGTCCAACTTGATCGTCTTGTCATCCACTTCTTCTTGACAAAGGTCCACAAGACGTACAAAGAGAGGCCAGTCGCCGCAGCCAGAGATCGGTACGTTTGTCGCTTGTGCAGAGGCACGCTCTTGATTCGCTGCTCGATGTCTTCAGGCACATACTTGGGGCGTCTGCCAGTGTCGCCTTTCAAACGCGACGTGACCATCGCCACACCATTCGACGACTTGGTGTCTTTACCACGCTTGTAAATACGCCAACCCGTCGAATGGTGGACGCCGTACGTGTCGCACACAGTTCGAACTTTGTCGCGAGAAAGCTTGCCGTTCACACTGACTTTGAGGAGGTCTTGGTATAGCGACACCCTTTGCTCATCCGTCAAATTTGACTTGGTTTTAGTATTGGACTTTGGCATCGACGGTTTCAGGAGAAAATTGAAAATATAATTCACCAAAAAATACCAGTTGATTCAGCTCATTCAAAGGAACACGATCCACTAATTTTTTTCAATCAGAGTTCTGGAAGTTGTCCATCTGGTCCCGCTCGCAATAGTTCCAAAACAGAGGTAGTACTATTCATTCAACACGGAATATGTAATGCTCTTGTGGCTTCACCGTGACACTAAGACAATTTTGGCTAATGACAAAATTTCCCTCTTTTACAAAACTCTGTTGTAGAAGTAGTCCATTCCAGCTTCATTACTTAGAATTTGTAGTACAGTGAGGTCTCCCTTTGGTGCACGCGAGATTTTTTCAAGGGAATACTTATATTCAAAGGTTTAATGGGATGAACAGGACCTGTAAAATTCTATAGAACAAGCGAGCGAATTGTTGGAGGGCAAATACGAGTGGCCTCCATGCTTGCCACCAGCTCGACAAAGCCATCGTCAAGGATGCTGGTATGACGCCAACAGTTTGATATCGTCGAGGAGGTAACAGCGCACCAAGCGTCATTTGCCCATTGAATGGCACGAGCAACGCCGACGTACAGAAGCTCATCGACTTGTTCCTTGCTTAGGCGCACGAACTCAGCAGCGTCTTGAAGCGCATCGGCCTTGCTGACGATGAAGTCTGTCCGAAAGCGTTGAAGATGAGCCTTGAACGAGCGAATTACCCCAGCGTCCAGAGGCTGCAGATGGGCGGTCGTGTTTGGCGGTAAGAACTTGACGGTGACGTTCGACAATGGATGATCGTTTTGCTGACCGTGGCGCGGCGAGGCATTGTCCAGTAGTAGCAATACCCAGCGATCCGCTTCACGCATCTCCTCGTTGAACTTGTCCAGCCAGCATCGAAATATTGGTGAGGTCATCCACCCCTTGCGCGAATTCGTATAGTTGAGCTCAGCGAACTCCTCCACCGATATGCTGTTGAAGTATCTAGGCACCCGCGCACTCCCAATGAACAACAGGGGCTTTTGTGCGAACCATCCGCATTGACGGCAAGAGCAACGGTGAGTCTCTTCTTGTTGTCATTGCGTCCGGCGACTTGCTTCGAGGAAACGGATTTTCGGCTGACTGAGCAGTAAAAGTAGGCGGTTTCGTCCAAATTGTAAATGTCGCGCTTGGCAAAGTCCTTGATGGCATCTTGAAGAGCAGCACGACCAGCCCCAACGTCGCTTGGGCGAGCCGAAGCCGCTTCACCATGAACTCGACGGAATTTCAACGCGCGCCGACGTAAGAATTTGGTAACCTGAGGCGTTTGGCGGCCGTAGCTTGCGAGTCGACTTGTGGCAGCATAACGTTGCGAATTCGTTCTGCTTTGTATCGGATTGTGTGCTGAGTTACTATGGTCAAGCTTGAACTCTCGCAAAAGCGAATCCATTGGAGCAGTTTTTGCTCAAGTTCGGGGGACGTGACTGGCTGAATTGTTTTGCTTCGCGGGCGCTCATGGACAAGACATGCTGTGGGTGGGCTTCCCAGGATCAACCGCATGGTCGACTTCGCGGGTGCCTTGGGAAGTTTGAGCGTTTCGTGGGCCCACATCGCCAATGCACTCAAGGACAGGTGCTTGTTTTGAGCATAATGTTCGCACACTGCAAACTTCTGCGTTAAGGTCATGCGCACTCGGCCAGGCGTGACCACCATGTTGGCTCACCACGTGGAATGTGCGGCAATGAGGAGTGTGTTTGAATTTCGCGGTTCAAAGTTTGAAAATTTGCTGAAGGTACTACGCCAAGAGGCAAAACTCTATGAGCTGATAATGTATAGTATATCCTGAGGTATTTGTTTTGGGAGCGTGCACTAATGGGAGACCTCACTGTACTAATCTCTACTGATGGGTAGTCGGCAGATGTTTGAGCACAAATGTTCACTCAAACGTACGATCGCCTTCAAGCTAGGGTAGTGCCCACTGTCACGTGCTGTAAGTCCAGTTTTCCCATTCGGTATTTAGCGACTCGGTTATTTCAATTGTTCCCAAAACAGACCACGCGATGTGTGTCAACCAAGTGGCCATCAGCGGCAACTCGAGATTGTTGTTTTGTCTTGACACTATGACTCGCTCGATCTCAACAATTGAGTAAATTTGGAGAGGAATACAACCTCTTTAAATCTTCTCAATTGTTGTTGCATTAACGTTAAGATAAAAAGAAAATGTTAATATAATTATACTGAGTCCAAGTGCGCGATGAGTGCCTGAGTGAAAACCAGTTGTTTAGGCATCGGAGATGAGGCTCACCGTGACCAAGCGAACCATTGCCACGTGGGAAAAAATGCCGTGTAAAGTTATTCGTTCCTTGCTTCCGAATTGTTTACCTCAGCGCGTGATATTTTGTAGTACGAGAAGAGGTCACTCGACACCACGTGCGTGGAATTCGGTTGTTGGAGCCAATTATCGCATTCGAAAATCTGTGATTTTGACCAATCCCAGCGCCGTTCCTATCAACTCATGTAAAATCACTGAATTTGCCGACGATATATTGTTGCGTCAGAAGAAAATTGGACTTCAACCAAAGTATTTCTGACGCAGAACAACTGACGCAACATTTGGCTTATACAAATTCCAAGTGACTCGAATCAAGGCGTTCTTTACGCGTTTATAAAACAACACAGCATCCACCACTGTCTCCTTGCATCCATGAATAGCCCGCACGAGGGTGGCGGCACAATTCCTGCCACGATGGCCACGTTGTACAACTTCCGCATGCTGCCCAGTGTGCGTAACTTCCGCGGCCAGTCCTCAGGCTTCCCAGTCGACGCCGTGTCGGTCCAGGTCTCCTCTGTGGAGGAGTTTTACAGCATCGTCCACGCCAC